>NC_053022.1:65600728-65717472 GCF_003073215.2 Triticum urartu | reverse complement strand
TGCTACATGCGCGCCTCTACTACGACACGTACGTGCCTCTACTACGACACGTGCGTGCCTCTACATCCACCAGTATGTATGTACGTACACGTTCGCGACCAGAATGACAACGCTACATATGCTTCGACCAGATGGGTCCCGACTGTCAGGCACTTCCTTGCGTGCGAAGATGTAGCTGGTGGGTCCCAGCAGTCAGGGGGGCGAATCGTTTTTTTTGCCCGGACGCACTTCCTTGCGTGCGAAGATGTAGCTGGTGGGTCCCAGCAGTTAGGGGGGCGAATCGTTTTCTTAGCCCGGACGCACTTCCTTGCGTGCGAAGATGTAGCTGGTGGGTCCCATCAGTAAGGGGGAAACGTTTTTTTTCATGAAATACGGTGGCCCGTCCGGTGGGTCCCTGTTGTGAGGTGGAGGAATCATTATTTTGCGCGTAATAAGGAGGCACTTCCTTGCTGCGGTCATGGACCCAGTTGTCAGCCTCTCCACGTACAGTCCACATCCGATGGAAGTCGTTCCTTGACCACGTTGACCACGCCGCACCGAGAGCACCACGGCGGTGGACGACTGCGAGGACTAGGAAGGGGACGACTCGGAGCCAGGGAAGACGCAGCAGTGGATGCCCACGCGAAGAGGAGTACGAGGGTTCACTGGTTCGGCTGCGGTGTGAGGCTGCTATCGCCGTAGAATAACAGGGGGTGTGGGTGAGTAGAGGGATGGCCTGGCCAGCGGTGGGAGTAGTAGGGGGCAGTGAGGCCTCCGCGGCATCACAGCCGGCCACGGGAGGCAGGAGCACGCGGCACGACCGGCGCTGGTTTGGGCGGCTGGAGCAAGAAGACCAGAGGTTGAAGAAGCACTACAGCCGTTGGATGAACATCGTACGGTAATAGGAGCTAGAATCGTTCATATTGACTAAGTTGACAAAGCCCTCCATCCCCATCAACTTGGTAGGCCCACAAGTAAGCCTCCCACTATGGTGGGTTCCAGCTGGCAGGGGGAATATTCATTTTTTTGTGCGTAATAAGGAGGCACTTCCTTGCGTGCGAAGATAGCTGGTGGGTCCAACATGTCAGCGGGGGGCACGTCATTTTCACGAAATACAGAGGCCCTTCCGGTGGGTCCCAGATGTCAGGTGGAGGAATCATTATTTTGCGCGTAATAAGGAAGCATTTCCTTGTGTGCGGCAGTGGACCCAGCTGTCAGCCTCTCCACGCACACTCGTTCGTTGGTGTCGTTCGTTGACCACGTTGATGACGCCGTGCCGAGCGCATCCAAGGTGGTGGACGACGGCGAAGCCCCGGACAGCAATGAGCCGGAGATGGGAAGACACGGGAGTAGAGTTGTAGACGAGGAGGTGTACGAGGGTTAACTGGTTCTAGTGCGGTGTGGTTCGGCAGTCGGTGGAGAAGAACAGGAGGTGTGGAGGGGAGGAGGGATGGCCTGGCCAACGGTGGAGTAGCGCTTCATAGAGAAGCGTGCTAAGCAGAGCTGCTAGCAGCAGGAGGCGGGAGGTGGTCCCGGCGGCGCTGGTGGAAGAAGACGAGAGATTGAAGCTGGATGCCGGTCGTTGGATGTAAATCCAAAGGCTAACATGTAAGAATCATCTGTTGACAAAATTGACAACGACTTGCCTTGGCTTCGACCTATTGGCCCACATTTCAGCCTCCAAAAATGTGGCACGTATTCAACCCATTTTTTTTAGAATTTACAGTCTTTTTTTGCGCGGTAGAATTTATAGTCAATTTGATCTTCTTTTTTTGAATTACAGCCGTTAGCTGGGGTGGGTGAACAAATAATGTAGCATCCATGCGGCCCATTTATTTTATTTCCTAAAAAATTACAGGCCATTTGCACTTTCTCGAAATACACAATTTTGCTGGACTAATTCTAATTATAATGTTGGGTTGGGCCAGCAATGTTATCAAAAAATAAAAAGGGGCTGAGCATTTTGTTATAAATATATTTAAATAATAAGTGATATTATTACATTCGTCCTGAAATCTTACCAAGATTTCGTACACAATCACTAGGATTTTCGTGCAAAAACAACCGAGGATTTTATTTTTTAAGAAATTATTTTTATAAGTTAATACGATGTGGGATATTGTTTTCTTACATATGTAAGTATCTGTTAAATATATGATGACAATAAAAATAATATATAATGACATATAAAATAATTTAAATATATATAATATAGTTAGAAGGGAAACATAAGTTGGACCTGGCGTTCCTATTCTTATATAGAAAAATATAACAGACCTCTGCGTTTTCTTCAAAAAATACAAAAATTGGGCTGCCAAAAATAAAAACTCGGATCGGAGGTCCATAGGCTGGTCGATACATGACGGCCCTAAGAAAATACAAACAGGCCTATGGACCTCCCATCCGAGGTCGTGGGCTGCGCATGTTAAAAATGAAAGCCTAGACGGGGCAGCCCAAAACCACGTCCAACACTTGCCAAAACTTCGTCCCTCGTTTTCTCTATGTTTTGCACACTCGACATTGTGTGGGCATTTTGACTGTGCATCATATGAAGATGTGCTATGCATGAATGTTGATCAACATGATGTTAACTGGCTGGTAGTTCCATTTTCGACCATGAATAAAACTTCCAACATGATGTTAACCCTGTTTGAAAAGGCCGTGTTAATATAAATGCTCTGCCTCCGAAAGTTGCAGTTTCTTATCTGAAACTAAACTTGCAGTTTATTATCTGAAACTGAAACTTGCAGTTTCTTCTCTGAGAATCACATTGTCTGCACTTTTATACTTCTATGAAACTACATTTTTTAAGTGCTAAAAATAGATCTCTAGAATTCATAAAATACTTCATATGCTCAATACTGCAAATCTGAAATTCAAAAGACATTCATATCTGAAAGTACTCTCAAAATACACAACACAATTCACAATTCACAACCTGCAAATACTGACAACCCTAAGCTCCTCCTGACAATTCACAACCTGCCCGACTATTGGGCTGGGGTGCTACCTCTTGAGCACTGCGTTGGATTTCCCCGAAGAGGAGAGGATGACGCAGCAAAGTAGCGTAAGTATTTCCCTCAGTTTTTGAGAACCAAGGTATCAATCCAGTAGGAGGCTACGCGCGAGTCCCTTGTACCTACACAAAAACAATATCTCAACGCAACCAACGCGCTTAGGGGTTGTCAATCCCTTCACGGTCACTTACGAAAGTGAGATCTGATAGAGATGATAAATAATATATTTGGTATTTTTGATATAGAGATGCAAAGTAAAAAGTAAAAGGCAAAGTAAAAGCAAAGCAATAATAAAGTGATGGAGATTAATATGATGAGAAAGAGACCCGGGGGCCATAGGTTTCACTAGTGGCTTCTCTCAAGAGCATAAGTATTCTACGGTGGGTGAACAAATTACTGTTGAGCAATTGACAAAATTGAACATAGTTATGAGAATATCTAGGTATGATCATGTATATAGGCATCACGTCCGAGACAAGTAGGCCGACTCCTGCCTGCATCTACTACTATTACTCCACTCATCAACCGCTATCCAGCATGCATCTAGAGTGTTAAGTTAAAAACAGAGTAACACCTTAAGCAAGATGACATGATGTAGAGGGATAGTTTCATGCAATATGATAAAAACCCCATCTTGTTATCCTCGATGGCAACGATACAATACGTGCCTTGCTGCCCCTTCTGTCACTGGGAAAGGACACCGCAAGATCAAACCCAAAGCTAAGCACTTCTCCCATGGCAAGAACAACCAATCTAGTAGGACAAACCAAACTGATAATTCGAAGAGACTTGCAAAGATAACCAATCATACATAAAAGAATTCAGAGAAGATTCAAATATTATTCATAGATAGACTTGATCATAAACCCACAATTCATCGGTCTCAACAAACACACCGCAAAAAGAAGATTACATCGAATAGATCTCCACGAGAGAGGGGGAGAACATTGTATTGAGATCCAAAAAGAGAGAAGAAGCCATCTAGCTACTAACTATGGACTCGTAGGTCTGAAGTAAACTACTCACACTTCCTCGGAGGGGCTTGGATGATGATGTAGAAGCCCTCCGTGATCGATGCCCCCTCCGGCGGAGCTCCGGAACAGGCCCCAAGATGGGATCTCGTGGATACAGAAAATTGCATTGGTGGAATTAGGTTTTTGGCTCCGTATCTGATCGTTTGGGGGTACGTGGGTATATATATAGGAGGAAGAAGTACGTCGGTGGAGCAACAGGGGGCCCACGAGGGTGGGGGGCGCGCCTGGTAGGGTAGGGTGCGCCCCCTACCTCGTGGCCTCCTGTTACGTGCCTTGATGTAGGGTCCAAGTCTCCTGAGTTGTATTCGGTGAGGAAATCACGTTCCCGAAGGTTTCATTCCGTTTGGACTCCGTTTGATATTCCTTTTCTTCGAAACCCTAAAATAGGCAAAAAAAACAGCAATTCTGGGCTGGGCCTCCGGTTAGTAGGTTAGTCCCAAAAATAATATAAAAATGGATAATAAAGCCCAATAATGTCCAAAACAGTAGGTAATATAGCATGGAGCAATCAAAAATTATAGATACGTTGGAGACGTATGAAGCATCCCCAAGCTTAATTCCTGCTCGTCCTCGAGTAGATAAATGATAAAAACAGAATTTTTGATGCGGAGTGCTACTTGGCATAATTTCAATGTAAATCTTCTTAATTGTGGTATGAATATTCAGATTCAAAAGATTCAAGACAAAAGTTCATGTTGACATAAAAATTATAATACTTCAAGCATACTAACAAAGCAATTATGTCTTCTCAAAATAACATGGCCAAAGAAAGCTATCCCTACAAAATCATATAGTCTGGCTATGATCTATCTTCACCACACAAAGTATTTAAATCATGCACAACCCCGACGACAAGCCAAGCAATTGTTTCATACTTTTGAAATTTTCAAAACTTTTTTGATCTTCACGCAATACATGAGCGTGAGCCATCGATATAGCACTATATGTGGAATAGAAGACAAAAAGGGAGAAGATAGTCTCACTTCAACTAGGCATATCAACGGGCTATGGAGATGCCCATCAATAGATATCAATGTCAGTGAGTAGGGATTGCCATGCAACGGATGCACTAGAGCTATAAGTATATGAAAGCTCAACAAAGGAAACTAAGTGGGTGTGCATCCAACTCGCTTGCTCACGAAGACCTAGGGCATTTTGAGGAAGCCCATCATTGGAATATACAAGCCAAGTTCTATAATGAAAAATTCCCACTAGTATATTAAAGTGACAGAATGAGAGACTCTCTACAATGAAGATCATGGTGCTACTTTGAAGCACAAGTGTGGTAAAAGGATAGTAACATTGTCCCTTCTCTCTTTTTCTCTCTTTGTTTTGGGCCTTCTCTTTTTTTCATGGCCTCTTTTTTTTTTTTCGGAGTCTCATCCCGACTTGTGGGGGAATCGTAGTCTCCATCATCCTTTCCTCACTTGGGACAATGCTCTAAAAATGATGATCATCACACTTTTATTTACTTACAACTCAACAATTACAACTCAATACTTAGAACAAAATATGACTATATGAATGCCTCCGGCGGTGTACCGGGATATGCAATGAATCAAGAGTGACATGTATGAAAGAATTATGAACGGTGGCTTTGCCACAAATACGATGTCAACTAGATGATCATGCTAGCAATATGACAATGATGGAGCGTGTCATAATGAAAAGAACGGTGGAAATTTGCATGGAAATATATCTCGGAATGGCTATGGAAATGCCATGATAGGTAGGTATGGTGGCTGTTTTGAGGAAGGTATTTGGTGGGTGTATGATACCGGCGAAAAGTGTGCGGTATTAGAGAGGCTAGCAATGGTGGAAGGAAGGAAAGTGTGTATAATCCATGGACTCAACATTAGTCATAAAGAACTCATATACTTATTGCAAAAATCTAGAAGTTATCAAAGAAAAGTATTACGCGCATGCTCCTAGGGGGATAGATTGGTAGGAAAAGACCATCGCTCGTCCCTGACCGCCACTCATAAGGAAGACAATCAATGAATAAATCATGCTCCGACTTCATCACATAACGGTTTACCATACGTGCATGCTACGGGAATCACAAAATTTAACACAAGCATTTCTAAAATTCACAACTACTCAACTAGCATGACTCTAATATCACCATCCTCATATCTCAAAACAATTACCAAGCATCAATTTTTTTCTTAGTATTCAACGCACTCAAAAGAAAGTTTTACAAATCTTGAATACCAAGCATATTTATTATTAAGAAAATTACCATGCTATTAAGACTCTCAAAATAATCTAAGTGAAGCATGAGAGATCAATAGTTTCTATAAAACAAATCCACCACCGTGCTCTAAAAGATATAAGTGAAGCACTAGAGCAAAATTATATAGCTCAAAAGATAAAAGCGAAGCACATAGAGTATTCTATCAAATTCCAAATGATGTATGGCTCTCTCAAAAGGTGTGTACAGCAAGGATGATTGTGGTAGACTAACAATCAAAGACTTAAATTATAAAAGACGCTCCAAGCAAAACACATATCATGTGGTGAATAAAAATATAGCTCCAAGTAAAGTTACCGATAGAAGTAGACGAAAGAGGGGATGCCTTCCGGGGCATCCGCAAGCTTTGGATTTTAGGTGTACTTATATTATCTTGGGGGTGCCATGGGCATCCCCAAGCTTAGGCTCTTGCCACTCCTTATTCCATAATCCATCAAATCTTTACCCAAAACTTGAAAACTTCTCAACACAAAATTTAAAGTAGAAAATCTCTTGAGCTCCGTTAGCGAAAGAAAACAAAAGACCACTTCAAGGTACTGTAATGAACTCATTATTTATTTATATTGGTGTTAAACCTACTGTATTCCAACTTATCTATGGTTTATAAACTATTTTACTAGCCATAGATTCACAAAATAAGCAAACTACACACGAAAAACAGAATCTGTCAAAAACAGAACAGTCTGTAGTAATCTGTAGCTAGCGCAAGATCTGGAACCCCAAAAATTCTAAAATAAATTTCTGGACGTGAGTAATTTATTTATTAATCATCTTAAAAAATAATTAACTAAATATCACTCTACAAATAAAAATGACAGCAGTTCTCGTGAGCGCTAAAGTTTCTGTTTTTTACAGCAAGTTCAACAAGACTTTCCCCAAGTCTTCCCAACGTTTCTACTTGGCACAAACACTAATTAAACACAAAAAACACAACCAAAAAAGAGGCTAAATAATTTATTTATTACTAAAAAGGAGCAAAAATCAAGGAACAAAAATAAAATTGGGTTGGCTCCCAACAAGCGCTATCGTTTAACGCCCTTAGCTAGGCATAACAAGCAAGAATAGATCTAGGTATTGCCATCTTTGGTAGGCAATCCATAAGTGGCTCTCATGATAGAGTCGTACGGTAATTTTATTTTATTTCTAGGGAAGTGTTCCATGCCCTTTTTTAATGCAAATTGGAATCTAATATTCCCTTCCTTCATATCAATAATTGCACCAACCGTTCTAAGGAAAGGTCTACCGAGAATAATAGGGCAAGAAGGATTGCAATCTATATCAAGAACGATAAAATCTACGGGCACATAATTCCTATTTGCAACAATAAAAACATCATTAATTATTCCCATAAGTTTATTAATAGTGGAATCCGCAAGATGCAAGTTTAGAGAGCAATCATCAAAATTACGGAAATCTAGCAAATCACACAAAGTTTTGGGAATAGTAGAGACACTAGCACCCAAATCACACAAAGCATAAAACACATGATCTTTAGTTTTAATTTTAATAGTTGGTTCCCACTCATCATAAAGTTTTCTAGGGATAGAAATGTCAGGACCCCGATTCCAAGTCACATCGATCTAGCCGGTAACACCTCATATCACTTTGCGGCCTCACGCACGGTATCCCACGGGTGTCGCCTTACCATGGCCCAGGACCGTTTGCGCCTTTTGGCTCACGTATATGATAGTGTCGCTAGCATCCATATGACAGAGAACCCGGGCCAACATGGCTAGTCATGAACCCAAAGCGGCACATACCTATGGAGACAGGCATACATGAATCACATCGAGCATGTCGGTCATCAGCGATTGATTCTCGGCTATAGCACTGGGCTAACAGGACTCCGGGGAACCCGGGCTGTAGCAGGCTAGGAACGACTCCGGAAGTCACAGCGTGACATTTCCCCGAAGGGACAAACATAGGAACGAAGTGAAACACATGCCGGCCAGTCAAGTGTCCTGAACAGTAGTGCTAGGCTAGCAGGACTCCGGTGAACCGGGCTGTAGCGGACTACTATGGCTCTAGGAACACTAGACTACATTTCCCCATAAGAAAGGCTGCCAAGGATAAACAACTAGATTGTCGGATCCCACTCATACCAAGCATTTCAATCATACACACAATATGCCCAAACGGGTGACTTGGTACACCGTGCCACGGTGTATCTACCGCAACATAGCCCACCCCTAGGGTCAGCGCTACGCACGGCCGCCAACACATAACCTACAAACACCAGAAACTATTTGCAACTCCTGGACAGAGTACTAGTGTGGTTAAGAAGCCGAGAAGGTCAATTAAGGATCCCAATGCATGGTAGTAGCTGAATCTTAAATCACACATACAGATCTCAGTTCTTAGGGACGACCTCAATGAAACAACCCACCATGTACTCCTACATGGCCTCTCATCGATACCATTACCAAAACATGTTCAACACATCCCTCACATTACCGACATAAGCATTTCACTCTAGCCCATCACCCAGATGAACCAGACCTGACACAACCCTAAGCATAGCAGGCATAGCAAGGTAGGAATCACATACATGGCTCAATCAACTCCTACACATGCTAGTGGGTTTCATCTAGTTACTGTGGCAATGACAGGTCATGCAGAGGATAAGGGTTCAACTACCGTAGCACACAGCAGATTGAAACGCGTTGTCTTAATGCAGTAAACAAGAGCAGAAGCGAGAACATGGGTTGTATCGGAATGATCAATGGTTGCTTGCCTGATGGAGTGGTAGTGGGATACTGCCCTTCAGTTGGATACTCGTGAATATCCTCGGAGGCAGAACCTACCACGAAGAACACATCGGAACAGAATCAACACATGACGATATGCAACAATATGATGCATGCTATGACATGGCAATATGAATGTGTCTTGGCCTAATGCAAGCTATAACAGAAAGGAATGAACTCATTTGAATCAAAGATTCAAATATTAGCTCATTAAACATGGCCTTAATAGTGCATTTCCTTATTCTTCTTAAACAGCACGGTAAACTTGTTTTGTAATGCATGAAACTATTACAGATGGATAGATTGAATTTTTCTGATCATTTTCCATATATAAATCCTTGCATTTGGAGCTATGGTTGATTTTCTATGATTTTTAGAAGATTTAACTATTTTCTGGAAATTCCTAAATAAAAATAAATCCGGAAAATGCATTACTGCGTCAGCATTGCGTCATGCTGACCTCAGCAGGTCAAAGGCGCCAGCCCAGGTCAAACCTGACTGGTGGGCCCCTTCTATCAGCCTCTCAGCTAATTAACAGGATTAGATTAACACTAATTAGCTGTCAGTGGGGCCTGGGCCCACATGTCAGTGACAGATTTAATTAAAATTAATTAAAACTAATCCTAAATTAGTTAGCAGACCGGCCCCACCTGTCATACACTCAGGGGGGGTCTACCTGGGCCCACCCAGGAGTTAAACTGGGTCAAACTCGCCGGCGACTCGACGCCGGCGAGGCCCGAGACGGTGGCGCAGCTCGGAAAACGCCCACAGGGCACGGGCGAGGCCGTTCTTGGGCTCGTTGGAGAGCTCTTGCAGTCGCGCATCTTGTGGTGGTGGAGGCCGGGCCTACGGTGGCTGGAGACGACGACGGCGAGCTCCAAGGCGGCGGCCGGAGTTCGGCCATATGCGGGGAGTGGGCTGCGGCGTGCAAACACGGAAACTGAAGCGCTAGCGAGGCACTACGCGATGCGGCAAGCACGCTGCATAGCACGGGAGGACCAAATGGTCGCCGGAGCGACGCCGGCGACGAGCTCGAGCGGAGACGAGCTTTGGCCATGGTGGAACTATGGCCTAGAGGGTGCAAACGCGTGGAAAAGAAGAGGGGAAAGGCGGCGGAGCTCACAGGGAGGTCGATGAGCAGCTCAGTGGGCTCGGGGGCGACCGGAGTGAGGCGAATCGATGAACGGCATCCGGCGAGTACCGAGGTTGAAGACGACGTGATAGCGGCGATGCAGGGCCTCCGGCAAAGCGTGGCTCGGTGGGGAGGGCGAGGGCGTCGTGGCGGAGCGATTTGGCTTGTCGGAGGGGCGAAGGGGTGGCTCTGGCGTCGTCTACGGTGAACGGCGGCGAGGAACGCGCTCGGGCATCGCAGGAGGGAGTGAGGGAGACGAGGGGGAGAGTGAGCGAGGATGAGAGGGGGACATGGGGGTCGCGTGGCACCCCTAGGCGTCTCCAGGCATCGGCGGAAGCAGGAGGTGGCCGGCGTGTGGCCGCGGGCGCCGGCCACGCGCTCCGCGTCCTTCTAGCGCGAGGAGGACGATGACTGGCAGAGCCAGTAGGCTGGGCTGAGCCGGGTGGCTGGGCCAGCACAGGTAAGGCCCGGGTGGGCTTCCCTCTCTCTCTCTCTCCTATTATTTGTTTTTGTTTTTCTAATTAACTGCAACTGTTAGGCTTTAAATAAAATACTAAAACGTTTCCAAAAATCCTGAAAAATAATTGTGGGCTCTGTTTAGATTATTTCCAACAGCAAACATTTATTTCCAGGATTATTTGAGCATTTATATTATTTTATAGCATTTAAATGCCCAAATTCAAATACTTATGATTTAATTCAATGACCTTCTTTTGACCTAGAAAATTGTGCACCAATTTTGCCAGAGGTTTTAACCAAAGACAAAGAGGGTGAACTTTTTAGAAGGGCATTTCAGGTTCATTGAAAATAATTTTAGTAAACCCTAGTTGTTTCCAGGGGGTGTTGGGGGTTTCTGCCTTCCCCATTTCAAATTTAAGAGAAATTTAAACATGATGCACACTCTAATGCTTGAACTAGCTAGGGTGTGACAACTCACCCCCACTCAAAAGAATCTCGTCCCGAGATTTAGGATCCTCCGGGAAGAAGGTGGGGTACTCGAGTCGAAGACGATCCTCCCTTTCCCAAGTGGCTTCTTTCTTGGAATGGTGTGACCATTGAACCTTGAGAAACTTGATATTCTGACGTCGAGTGGTACGCTCGGCTTGATCAACGATACGAACGGGATATTCCTGATATGAGAGGTTATCTTGTAGATCAAGCGTTTCGTGGTCCACTCCACGGATGGGATCCGCGAAGCAACGCCTCAGTTGAGAAACGTGGAAGACATCATGAACTCTGGAAAGATGCGGAGGTAGTACCAATTGGTAGGCAACTTCTCCTTGTTTGGCAAGAATGCGAAAGGGTCCAATGTAACAAGGAGCCAATTTGCCTTTGATACCGAAATGATGGGTTCCCTTTAACGGAGTAACCCGAAGGTAAGCCTTCTCGTCGACTTCATAAGTCATAGGCTTATGTTTACGATCATATTGACTCTTTTGACGAGATTGGGCTGTTTTCAATTTCTCACGAATAACGCGAACCTGCTCTTCTGCTTCCTGAATCATATCAGGGCCAAAGAGTTGTCTTTCCCCGGTTTCTGACCAGTTAAGAGGCGTTCGACATTTTAGTCCATAGAGAACTTCGAAAGGAGCCTTGCCTAAGCTGGCTTGATAACTATTGTTATAAGCAAACTCCGCGAATGGAAGGCATTTCTCCCAACTCATTCCGAACGAGATGACAAAAGCTCGGAGCATATCTTCCAGAATTTGATTGACTCGTTCTACTTGACCACTTGATTGAGGATGGAAGGCGGTGCTAAAAGAGAGACGAGTTCCCATAGCATTTTGGAAACTTTCCCAAAATCGAGAGGTGAAGAGACTCCCACGGTCTGAGTTAATTTCCAATGGAACACCATGAAGAGACACTATTTGGGAGATGTATAAATCGGCTAGCTGGCTAGCGGTGATACTCTCACGAACAGGTAGGAAATGGGCTACTTTGGAAAGTCGGTCGATCACGATGAAGATGGCATTATTCCCTCTCTTGGTCCTGGGAAACCCAGTGATGAAATCCATACTGATTTTATCCCATTTCCACTCGGGAATAGCCAAAGGTTGAAGGGTGCCAGCAGGCCGTTGATGCTCTGCTTTAACACAACGACAAACGTCGCAATTAGCAATGTATTGAGCGATTTCTCTCTTCATCCTAGTCCACCAAAACCTCTGGCGTAGGTCTTGATACATTTTAGTACTACCGGGATGAATGGTGAAAGGGGATTCATGAGCTTCCTTAAGGATCAACTGGCGCAGATGTTGTTTCTTGGGAACCACCAAACGGTTCTCGAAGAAGACAGCACCTCTCTCATCCATGGAGAAACATTTAGCAACTCCGCTAGCGATGTTTTCCTTAATCCGGGATATGCCCTTATCATACCGCCGGGCAGTTATGATTTGATCCATAAGGGTAGGTTTCGCCACCAGGGTGGATAGGAATCCTTGAGGAACAATGTGAAGATTTAGCTTACGAAATTCCTCATGGAGAAATGGTTGACTTTGTTGTAACATCAGGTTGTTACAATAGGACTTATGGCTTAGCGCATCAGCCATGACATTGGCTTTGCCCAGGGTGTAAGTCATTCCTAAGTCGTAATCCGAGATCAACTCAACCCAACGTCTTTGCCTGAGATTCAAATCTGGTTGGGTGAAGATATATTTCAAACTTTGGTGATCAGTGAAGATCTCGCAACGATTACCGAGAAGGTAATGTCGCCAAGTTTTAAGTGCATGGACTACAACTGCAAGCTCTAGATCATGTGTGGGATAATTTTCCTCATGTGGGTGTAATTGCCATGAAGCATAGGCAATTACCTGACGATCTTGCATGAGTATGCAACCTAGTCCTTGTCGCGAGGCGTCGCAATAGATAATAAAGTCCTTGGAGAAATCTGGTGGTACCAGTACGGGAGCAGATGTCAGGCATCTTTTCAGTTCCTGAAAACTGAACTCGCACTGTGGAGTCCACTCGAACTTTTTATCTTTCTTGAGGAGTTCAGTTAGAGGTTTAGCAACCTTGGAGAAATTCTCGACGAAGCGGCGGCAATAGCTCACTAAGCCAAGGAAACTCCGAACTTGCTTGACCGTCTCAGGTGGAGTCCAATCAAGGACAGCTTGAACTCACTCGGGATTGACAGCAATACCCTTGCCAGAGATTACATGGCCTAGATAGGTCACTTTTGGCAACCAAAATTCACACTTGGAGAATTTGGCATAAAGATGATGCTCTCAAAGTTTCATCAATACCAGCCTTAGATGTTCGGCATGTTCCTCTTCATTCTTGGAGTAGATGAGTATGTCATCGAGGTATACCACGACGAATTTATCCAAGTACTCCATGAAAACCGAGTTCATTAACCGAGAGAAGGTAGCTGGGGCATTGGTTAAACCGAAGGACATGACGGTGTACTCGTATTGGCCATAACGAGTAACAAAAGGCCGTTTTGGGAATGTCCCATTTCTGATTTTGATTTGATGGTAGCCCAACCTCAAATCCATCTTGGAAAAGACTGAGGATCCAGCAAGCTGATCATACAGATCGTTAATCCTAGGAAGCGGGTATTTGTTCTTGATGGTGACCAGGTTGACAGGGCGGTAGTCCACAACCATTCGATCCGTTCCATCCTTCTTCTTGATGAAGAGGACGGGGCAATCCCAAGGAAAGGAACTAGGACGGATGAAACCCTTTTTCAAGGACTCATCGAGTTGGTTTTTAAGCTCGGCTAGTTCTAAGGGTGCCATCTTGTAGGGTCTTCTAGAAATTGGCACGGTTCCTAGAACAAGGTCTATCACAAACTCGACATCCCTGTCAGGTGGAACACCTGGCAGTTCTTCTGGAAAGACATCCGGAAAGTCTCGGACTATCAGAACATCCTCAAGGTCTGGAAGGGGGTTGGCATTTAGGGAGTAAAGCTGGCGCTTGGCCACTCGAGTTAAGACATTGACTGTCTTGCCCGATGGGTGAGTAAGCTGAACAGTTCTAGTGGCACAATCAATCTTAGCGTAATGAGCTGACATCCAGTCCATACCCAAGATGATGTTTATGTCCGTGGACTTGAGAGCTATCAAGGATGCAAGGAAGACAAGTCTATCGACAAGAATTTCGTTCCCATGACTTACTCTAGAAGTTTGCCATTTGGAACCCGGAGTTTGAATTACCATGGAAGTGGGCATCTCACAGAATGTCGTGTTATGCAATCGAGCATAGCTCTCGGATATGAATGAATGAGATGCTCCAGTATCGAAAAGAACAGATGCCGGATGGCAGTTAACAAGGAGCGTACCAAGGACGACGTTGGGATCCTCATGAGCCTCCTCGGCTGAAACATAGTTGACATGGCCACGGGCAGTGGTGACCGGCTTGGCGTAGAATGTCTTTCCCGCGGGCTTACCACGGCCAACGGACTTTCCAGTCTGAATGGGGTTGTTGTTCTGGGGACACTCTCGACTATAGTGACCCGGCTCTCCACACTTAAAGCATGTCACCACATTGGGGCGTGGAGCAGCATTAGCAGCGGGGCCACCATAGGGCTTGGGCGGTGCAAATTGCTGGTTGGGACGAGGCACCTCAAAGGATGGTCTCGGGATGAACCTGGGTGGCGGTGCCATGCTTGGGATCCACACCCGACGCTTCTGAGCTCTAGAGCCGGATGAAGAGCCAAAGTCACGGGAGTGCTTGCGTGAAGCATCATAATCAGTCTGGCCTGTCTCAGCACTGATGGCTTTATTGACCAACTTCTGAAAGGAGGTGCACTCATGCAGACGAAGATCGCGGCGAAGCTCAAGGCTAAGTCCCTTTCGGAACCTTGCTTGCTTCTTAGCGTCAGTAGATACCTCTTCGGGAGCATAGCGTGCCAGATTTCCAAATTCACGACTATAAGCATCCACAGTCAGTCTTCCTTGGGTGAAGTTGCAGAACTCCTCCCTCTTGCGATCCATGAGACCTTCCGGAATGTGATGCTCACGGAAAGCCTCACTGAATTCAGCCCAAGTAGTGATTTGGCCGACCGGGCGCATAGCTTCGAAGTTTTCCCACCAAAGGCTAGCAGGGCCTTCGAGGTGATAGGCAGCATAGGTAACCTTGTCGGCTTCGGCTACGTTGGCAGAACGTAGCTTGTGGGTAATGCTGCGAAGCCAGTCATCCGCGTCGAGGGGTTCGACGGAATGGTTAAACTTTGGTGGGTACAGCTTGATAAAGTCATTGATCGACACCAAGTCATTTCGCGGGTGGCGTGCAGTGTTCTGCTCAATCCGCTCTAGCAGGCGGTTAGTCTCACGCTTGTTTCTTTCCGCCTCCAGCATTACTTCGGCCAGAGAAGGCGGGTGAGGCAGATTTTCACCCCTAGCTGCACTGGCTTCCCCCTGCTCCGAGGCAGCAGGGTTGCTGCGGGTGTTGACCATCCTAGGAGAAAACAAGACAATGGTTTAGATAAGGATGGCTCAAACTTAGCAAGGAAGTGCAGAATGTAATGGATAACACGGAATGCAGAGATGTTCATCCATATGTCATGGTAATATAAAACTGCCATATATATATACCAACGGTCATACACATCATACATAGTTTAGTACAAGCCCAGGCTACAGTGAAACTATGATGAAAGACATTACATCTCATCGGAGGCATTCCAAGCTCCTATACATTATTTGTCTACACCTCCGGAATTGACTACACACTAAGTCGTATTCCACAAGTCACGCAGGACAGTGGAGATACAACTACTACAATACCAGTGGTACTACTACTAACTCAGACAGCTCCGTAGTGGTCCTCATAGAAGTCACCTCCATAGCCTGGAAGTTCAACGTGACCATCCGGGAACAGACGGTTCTGAGGAGCCTGTGGACCATAGGGGCTAGGATGAGGTCTTGGACCAACAAACGGTGGCCTGCGGGGACCACGGGGTGGGGTGATGCCTCCCACATCACGCCAATCCACCATGTCTGGCAGAGCTGATCTCACAGGATACAGATCCCTTTTATCCATACATCCAGCTTGCACTGCAGGTGCAAACTGACTCAATGTGGCCCAATGATCAGCACGCGTATTGAAAAGCTCCAGCCTCAAGGCCCGATTCTCTCGGTCCTTATCTTCGAGCATCTCGGCAGTGGTACGAGTTAATGAGTCCTCCTGAGTGGAGTCAGCATAGATAGCCTGAAGATACCCTTGCGCTCCCGGAAGTGAAGCTGGCATATAACAGAAGTCGGTGTTCCGAAGCAGGCCAGTCCGGACTCGCAAGATGGTCATCATGGAATAGGCAGCATCCTGCACAGCCATCTCAACAGTAACCCCGAGTCCATAGGAACAGTGAAGGGGCTCGGTAGATCCAGGATAAGAAGGAAATATCCTGACGGTGCAGAGATATTGGCTTTGATTAAAGTCGCGGACTGCTCTTCGACGGTGTATTCGGGATACCAACGGTAGCCCGTCTCGATCATTACCCGGACTAACATAGCAGTATGACCGGGCACATCGAGGCACCGGGTCAGGCGAACCACTTGGTTTTGAACACGGTTGGCCATCTGAAAGCACAACCACAATGCAAAGACATCAGAATTTCTAGGGAAAATTGGACAGCATAACAGCTGTAAATGCTCAGAAAAAGATTTGAGACATCCACAACAGTTCGCAATACCACTCAACAACATCATATCAAGGTTCTGATCCAATTAGCAACATACTAAGAATAGTAGAAACTGAACTGGGACTTGTAACAACAATCCTATAAGCTACTATGGATTAGTAACACGTGAACCTGATAGAAGAAGAGAGCCTAGTCCTTAACCCACGTTGAATGAGAAGAGAATGACTCAGATCAGAGGCATAGGGTAAGGAGTAAAAGAGCCTTATGTTCCCTCCCACAATCAATTCCCCTACATATAACTAAAGCATTTCTAGACTTGACATCGACCAACTGGGCTCAACGAACCTACAGGCAGTCCGGCTCTGATGCCAACGCTGTCAGGACCCCGATTCCAAGTCACATCGATCTAGCCGGTAACACCTCATATCACTTTGCGGCCTCACGCACGGTATCCCATGGGTGTCGCCTTACCATGGCCCGGAACCGTTTGCGCCTTTTGGCTCACGTATATGATAGTGTCGCTAGCATCCATATGACAGAGAACCCGGGCCGACATGGCTAGTCATGAACCCAAAGCGGCACAGACCTATGGAGACAGGCATACATGAATCACATCAAGCATGTCGGTCATCAGCGATTGATTCCGGGCTATAGCACTGGGCTAACAGGACTCCGGGGAACCCGGGCTGTAGCAGGCTAGGCAGGACTCCGGAAGTCACAGCGTGACATTTCCCCGAAGGGACAGACATAGGAACGAAGTGAAACACATGCCGGACAGTCAAGTGTCCTGAACAGTAGTGCTAGGCTAGCAGGACTCCGGTGAACCGGGCTGTAGCGGACTACTATGGCTCGAGGAACACTAGACTACATTCCCCCCATAAGAAAGGCTGCCAAGGATAAACAACTAGATTGTCGGATCCCACTCATACCACGCATTTCAATCATACACACAATATGCCCGATATGAGTACATACAGCATGGAATCACAACAAAACTCTACAACTCAAGTACTTTATTTAAAGGCTCCAGGGAGCCATACATAACATGTGCATACAGATAGGGGTCACATGACCCGACACTCAAGTCATACAAACATACAAGCACATGCGGAAGCAACTAGTCTGAGTACAGACTCTAGAAAGAAAGAAGGCTTCTCGAAGCCTGTCTATCTACATAGGGCCCTCCATGGCCAGGATCACCACCTGGGAGGCTAGTCACTCATCGACGTCAAGGTCTACATAAAACCCATCGGAGGGGGCAGTGTTGTCGTCTGAAAACAATAAATAAGCAAACATGAGTACAAGGTACTCAGCAAGTCTTACATAAGAACCTAATATATATGCTCATTCTCAAGCAGGTGGTGGGGTTATTGCAGCAAGCCAGCTTTGACTCTTGGCTAAGCTATCCTACGGAACTTCACCAGTAAAATAGTTTTCGCACACGAGTCCACTACTCACCAACACAATACTCCACCGGGGATCCTCCCTCGTCATCCTACGAGAGGGCCATCCTCGGTACTCACACTTATCTTGAGTCTTTTATTAGTACCCATTAACTTGTCTATGAACTGTATAGGCAACCAAGTAGTCCTTTACTGCGGACGCGGCTATTCGAATAGTTTTATACCCTGCAGGGGTGTACTTCGTCATACACGCTTTCACCACTTACCGCCGTTTACACGACATGTACTCGGCAACCTTCAAGCGGAAGCCCAGCGAGGGTGTCGGCCACGGCCTACCTAAACACTTAAGTCTCTAGTCCAGGTTTATCGCCTATCCAGGTTCCATCCGCAGGGAGTCCAGCCGAGGTTTCCACATACGGCCTCGAACGATGTGAACAGGGTTCCCGAGACACCAAACGGGTGACTTGGTACACCGTGCCACGGTGTATCTACCGCAACATAGCCCACCCCTAGGGTCAGCGCTACGCACGGCCGCCAACACATAACCTACAAACACCAGAAACTATTTGCAACTCCTGGACAGAGTACTAGTGTGGTTAAGAAGCCGAGAGGGTCAATTAAGGATCCCAATGCATGGTAGTAGCTGAATCTTAAATCACACATACAGATCTCAGTTCTTAGGGACGACCTCAATGAAACAACCCACCATGTACTCCTACATGGCCTCTCATCGATACCATTACCAAAACATGTTCAACACATCCCTCACATTACCGACATAAGCATTTCACTCTAGCCCATCACCCAGATGAACCAGACCTGACACAACCCTAAGCATAGCAGGCATAGCAAGGTAGGAATCACATACATGGCTCAATCAACTCCTACACATGCTAGTGGGTTTCATCTAGTTACTGTGGCAATGACAGGTCATGCAGAGGATAAGGGTTCAACTACCGTAGCACACAGCAGATTGAAACGCGTTGTCTTAATGCAGTAAACAAGAGCAGAAGCGAGAACATGGGTTGTATCGGAATGATCAATGGTTGCTTGCCTGATGGAGTGGTAGTGGGATACTGCCCTTCAGTTGGATACTCGTGAATATCCTCGGAGGCAGAACCTACCACGAAGAACACATCGGAACAGAAATCAACACATGACGATATGCAACAATATGATGCATGCTATGACATGGCAATATGAATGTGTCTTGGCCTAATGCAAGCTATAACAGAAAGGAATGAACTCATTTGAATCAAAGATTCAAATATTAGCTCATTAAACATGGCCTTAATAGTGCATTTCCTTATTCTTCTTAAACAGCACGGTAAACTTGTTTTGTAATGCATGAAACTATTACAGATGGATAGATTGAATTTTTCTGATCATTTTCCATATATAAATCCTTGCATTTGGAGCTATGGTTGATTTTCTATGATTTTTAGAAGATTTAACTATTTTCTGGAAATTCCTAAATAAAAATAAATCCGGAAAATGCATTACTGCGTCAGCATTGCGTCATGCTGACCTCAGCAGGTCAAAGGCGCCAGCCCAGGTCAAACCTGACTGGTGGGCCCCTTCTGTTAGCCTCTCAGCTAATTAACAGGATTAGATTAACACTAATTAGCTGTCAGTGGGACCTGGGCCCACATGTCAGTGACTGATTTAATTAAAATGAATTAAAACTAATCCTAAATTAGTTAGCAGACCAGCCCCACCTGTCATAGACTCAGGGGGGGTCTACCTGGGCCCACCCAGGAGTCAAACTGGGTC
The DNA here is from genome assembly GCF_003073215.2 of Triticum urartu. NCBI lineage: Eukaryota > Viridiplantae > Streptophyta > Magnoliopsida > Poales > Poaceae > Triticum > Triticum urartu. The sequence continues at coordinate 65,697,556 of NC_053022.1, read as the reverse complement.
AAACTCGCCGGCGACTCGACGCTGGCAGGGCCCGAGACGGTGGCGCAGCTCGGAAAACGCCCATAGGGCACGGGCGAGGCCGTTCTTGGGCTCGTTGGAGAGCTCTTGTAGTCGCGCATCTAGTGGTGGTGGAGGCCGGGCCTACGGTGGCCGGAGACGACGACGGCGAGCTCCAAGGCGGCGGCCGGAGTTCGGCCATATGCGGGGAGTGGGCTGCGGCGTGCAAACACGGAAACTGAAGCGCTAGCGAGGCACTACGCGATGCGGCAAGCATGTTGCATAGCACGGGAGGACCAAATGGTCGCCGGAGTGACGCCGGCGACGAGCTCGAGCGGAGACGAGCTTCAGCCATGGTGGAACTATGGCCAAGAGGGTGCAAACGCGTGGAAAAGAAGAGGGGAAAGGCGGCGGAGCTCACAGGGAGGTCGATGAGCAGCTCAGTGGGCTCAGGGGCGACCGGAGCGAGGCGAATCGATGAACGGCGTCCGGCGGTTACCAAGGTTGAAGACGACACGATAGCGGCGATGCAGGGCCTCCGGCGAAGCGTGGCTCGGTGGGGAGGGCGAGGGCGTCGTGGCGGATCGATTTGGCTTGTCGGAGGGGCGAAGGGGTGGCTCTAGCGTCGTCTACGGCGAACAGCGGCGAGGAACGCGCTCGAGCATCGCGGGAGGGAGTGAGGGAGACGAGGGGGAGAGTGGGCGAGGATGAGAGGGGGACGTGGGGGTCGCGTGGCACCCCTAGGCGTCTCCAGGCGTGGGCGGAAGCAGGAGGTGGCCGGCGTGTGGCTGCGGGCGCCGGCCACGCGCTCCGCGTCCTTCTGGTGCGAGGAGGACGACGACTGGCAGAGCCAGTAGGCTGGGCCGAGCCGGGTGGCTGGGCCAGCACAGGTAAGGCCCGGGTGGGCTTCCCTCTCTCTCTCTCCTGTTATTTGTTTCTGTTTTTCTAATTAACTTCAACTGTTAGGCTTTAAATAAAATACTAAAATGTTTCCAAAAATCTTGAAAATAATTGTGGGCTCTGTTTAGATTATTTCCAACAGCAAACATTTATTTCCAGGATTATTTGAGCATTTATATTATTTTATAGCATTTAAATGCCCAAATTCAAATACTTATGATTTAATTCAATGACCTTCTGTTGACCTAGAAAATTGTGCACCAATTTTGCCAGAGGTTTTAACCCAAGACAAAGAGGGTGAACTTTTTAGAAGGGCATTTCAGGTTCATTGAAAATAATTTTAGTAAACCCTAGTTGTTTCCAGGGGGGTGTTGGGGGTTTCTGCCTTCCCCATTTCAAATTTAAGAGAAATTTAAACATGATGCACACTCTAATGCTTGAACTAGCTAGGGTGTGACAAGAAACTTCCAATTCAAGTTTTTCTTCATAAGATTGCATCAAGGCATCAACGATATGTTTAGTAAACGCTTTATTTTGACTATAAGCGTGAGGAGGATTTAGCATGGATTGCAACAAGGAAATACAATCAATCAAAGAGCAATTTTTATAGTTAAATTCCTTGAAATCCATAATAGTGGGTTTAGCAACATCTAGGGTTTTAATTTCTTCAATCCCACTCTTATCAAATTTAGCATCAAGATCAAAAGATTCCAAATTCTTAGAATGCCTTCTAGGTGAAGGTGGATCATATTCAGTCCCATCATTATCAAGATTCATATTGCAAAACAAAGATTTAATAGGGGACACATCAATAACTTTTAGATCTTCATCATTATTTTCGTAGGAACTAGAAGAACACGCTTTTATAAAGGCATCTTTCTTAGCACGCATCCTAGTGGTTCTTTCTTTGCACTCATCAATGGAAATTGTCATGGCTTTGAGAGACTCATTGATATCATGCTTAGGTGGAATAGATCTAAGTTTCAAAGAATCTACATCAAGAGCAATTCTATCAATGTTCCTAGCCAAATCATCAATCTTAAGCAATTTTTCTTCAATCGTAGCATTAAAATTCTTTTGCGAAGTAATAAATTCTTTAATATTAGATTCAAAATCAGAGGGCACCTTATTATAATTTCCGTAAGAATTGTTGTAGGAATTACCATAATTATTAGAGGGATTACTAGGATAAGGCCTAGGGTTGAAATTTCCTTTATACGCGTTGTTACCAAAATTGTTCCTACCAACAAAATTCACATCCATAGATTTATTATTCTCAATCAAAGTAGACAAGGGAACATCATTAGGATCAGAAGAAACACTCTTATTAGCAAATAATTTCATAAGTTCATCCATCTTTCCACTCAAAACATTAACTTCTATCGCATGCACCTTTTTAGTAGATCTATCAGTATGCCATTGAGAATAATTAACCATAATATTATCTAGGAGTTTAGTAGCTTCTCCTAAAGTGATTTCCTTAAAAGTGCCTCCCACGGCCGAATCTAAAAGATTTCTAGAAGCAAAATTCAATCCGGCCTAATTTTTTTGTATAATCATCCACAAATTTAAACCACGAGTAGGTCAATTACGTATCATTAATTTCATTCTCTCCCAAGCTTGTGCAACATGTTCATGATGAAGTTGCTTAAAATTCATAATATCGTTTCTAAGAGAGATGATCTTAGCGGGAGGAAAATAATTAGAGATAAAAGCATCTTTGCACTTGTTCCATGAATCAATACTATTTTTAGGCAAAGATGAAAACCAAGCTTTAGCACGATCTCTTAAGAGAAAAAGGAAATAGCTTCAATTTAACAATATCATTATCGACATCTTTCTTCTTTTGCATGTCACACAAATCAAAGAAGCTATTAAGATGGGTAGCGGCATCTTCACTAGGAAGGCCGGAGAATGGATCTTTCATGACAAGATTCAGCAAAGCAGTATTAATTTCACAAGATTCAGCATCGGTAAGAGGAGCAATCGGAGTGCTAAGGAAATCATTGTTGTTGGTATTGGTGAAGTCACACAATTTAGTATTATCTTGAACCATCGCGACAAACAAGCAAACTAACGCACAAGCAAACAAAAGGAAAACAGTCAAAAAGAGGCAAATAGAGAGGGAGAGGGAGGATAGAGAGAGAGAGGGCGAATAGAACGGCAAGGGTGAATTGGGGGAGAGGAAAATGAGAGGCAAATGGCAAATAATGTAATGCGGGAGATAGGGATTGTGATGGTCCTTGGTATGTTGACTTTTGCGTAGACTCCCCGGTAACGGCGCCAGAAATTCTTCTTGCTATCTCTTGAGCACTGCGTTGGATTTCCCCGGAGAGGAGAGGATGATGCAGCAAAGTAGCTGAGGGAGTCCTGGATTAGGGGGTATCCGGACAGCCGGATTATATCCTTTGGCCGGACTGTTGGACTATGAAGATACAAGATTGAAGACTTCGTCTCATGTCCGGATGGGACTCTACTTGGCGTGGAAGGCAAGCTAGGAAATACGGATGTGTATATCTCCTCCTTTGTAACCAACCTTGTGTAACCCTAGCCCCCTCTGGTGTCTATATAAACCGAAGGGTTTTAGTCCGTAGAACAACATACAATCATACCATAGGCTAGCTTCTAGGGTTTAGCCTCTCCGATCCCGTGGTAGATCAACTCTTGTAATACTCATATCATCAAGAATAAATCAAGCAGGACGTAGGGTTTTACCTCCATCAAGAGGGACCGAACCTGGGTAAAACATCGTGTCCCCTGCCTCCTGTTACCATCCGCCTTAGACGCACAGTTCAGGACCCCCTACCCGAGATCCGCCGGTTTTGACACCGACATTGGTGCTTTCATTGAGAGTTCCTCTGTGGCGTCGCCGTAAGGAAGGATGCCTCGTCTCGTTGTTAAAAGCAACATCACCGCCGGGGGAGCTCTGGCTGTCGGCCAAACTCTCCGGCTAGGCAGTTTCGTCATGACTGCCTATTCGGTCGCTGCACCGACGATGACTTCTCAGGTCATCAAAAACAGCCTCCACGTCGGCTCGGAAGTCGCCGAGAAGATGGATCCAATGGAGCTCTCTTCCCTAAATGAACTCTTGGATCGCATCGCCGCCCTGGGAGTCGCTACGGACTATGATCGTATTGGGCTTAAACCCGATCAAAGGGAGATTAACTCTCCACCGGTCACCCATCACGTTGCGGTGGTGGAGGAACAATGCGGCAACTCTTCCTCTATTTTGAGGACTAACTATGTTCAGATTCCTGAGCTCTCCGAGCCGGATACCCGCTTATGGGTGGACATTACCCAAGCCTTGAACCTAGAATCAGGCAGCGGGCCAAGTTTATCGGGTAACACTCCGAAACCCGAACTTCCAAGATTGGAAACTCCTCGGCCCCTGGGTCTCAGATCGGGTAGGGATTCGGACTCAAATCCACCCACCCACCCAAACATAAACGATTTTTCCCACATCAGGCAAGAGCCCCATGAAACAATACATCATTATTGGGCCAGATTCCTCCTTGTGATGAACAAGGTTAAGGACTGTCGCGAGGAAGATGCAGTCTCACTTTTCTGCAATAATTGCACGGACAAGGGAATCCTTAACGCCTTAAGTCGCCGTGATATATCACACTTCGCTGACTTGGCATCAATAGTACGAAAGTACTGTGCGATGGAAAGCGCCTGGAAAACCGAAACGAAATTTTGGGATAATCCGTCTCCGAATATACACCTAGTCCGAAATAAAAGGGTGCACTATCAAAAAACACCCGGGTCAACTACCAAAAAGCAAAAACCCTCTATAGGGCATGGAACCGTACTGGAGGGATGGCTCAATGGACCCTGTAAAATTCGCAGCACATAGGGCGCCATACCAACACATAGCCTTAGAGCATGTTGGATACTCCGGCAGGTAGCCAAAAGTGGCGAGGATCTCCTAATTCCAGAAGCCACAGAGAACCATCCCAGAAATACTAGTATGGTATTAACGGTCTTCGAGACCTTCGCATCAAATAATAGGTGAAAGCGAACACTCCGCAGCCTTGCCGAAATCTACCATGTGGCGACAATAAACCCATGGAGTGACACGGCTATTACTTTCAATGCCGGTGACGAACCTAAATTTTGAACAGCCCGAGCACCAGCCGTATTGGTCCTCAGTCCAATTGTGAACGGCTTTCGACTCACCAAGGTACTCATGGACGGCGGCAGCGGATTAAACCTCATCTATGAGGAAACCCTTCAAAAAATGGAAATAGACTGGAACCGCATCGAGCGAAGCAGCACAACCTTTAGAGGAATAATCCCCAGTCGGGAAGCACGCTGTACAGGCAAAATCACACTAGATGTGGTTTTTGGCACGCCGGAGAATTACAGGTCCGAAGAGATTACGTTCCAAGTGGCCATGTTCAATAGCGGATACCACGCCTTTCTAGGGCGGGAGGCATTCGCAATCTTCCAAGCCATACCCCATTACGGGTACATGCAGCTCAAAATGCCCGGGCCCAACGGAATCATCACTCTCGCTAGTGATCCAGACACAGCACTCCGTGCTGAAAACAAGACAGCCGCATTGGCCCTCGAGGCATTATCCGAAGCCCTCGCGGCCGAGGAACTGACTGCGCTACGCTCCATGGTGGATAGGGACGACGTGATACTTGATAAGAGATCCAAGTCTACATCCTTTAAACCAGCGGATGAAACAGTCAAAATCCAAGTCCATCCAACGGACCCTACAAAAACAGCCACTATCGGGGCACGGTTAAGCCCCGCCGTGGACGCCGCACTACGAGATTTCCTGCATGAGAATTGGGACATATTCGCCTGGCATCCCTCAGATATGACAGGAATCCCACGTAGGCTGGCCGAGCACAGCCTCAATATCCTAAAAGGATTCAAGCCGGTCAAGCAGGCTCTTCGGTGTTTCTCTGAACCTAAGAGACAAGCTATGGGAGAGGAACTAGCCAAGTTATTGGAGGCCGGATTCATTAGAGAAATAAAACACCCGGACTGGCTAGCAAACCTGGTGATGGTACCAAAGAAGGATAAATCCTTGCGCCTGTGCATCGGTTTCAAGGACCTCAACAAGGCCTGCCCAAAGGATCCCTTCCCCCTCCCCCGCATCGATCAAATTATCGATGCTACCACAGGACACGACTCATTGTGTTTCCTCGACACATACTCCGGCTACCACCAAATTAAGATGGCGGAGCCCGACCAAGCCGCAACGGCATTCATCACACCATACAGCCCCTTCTGCTTCAACACAATGCCCTTTGGGCTCAAAAACACCGGCGCAACATATCAGTGCATGATTCAGACATGTCTGGCAAACCAGATCGGCAAAACAGTGGAGGCATACGTAGATGGTGTGCTCGTCAAAACCAAGCATGTCGACTCTCTAGTAGACGACTTGAGACTCACATTCGATAACCTTCGAACATATGACATCAAGCTCAACCCGAAAAAATGCGTTTTCGGCGTACCTGCCGGAAAGCTCCTAGGCTTCATTGTATCCGGCAGAGGAATTGAAGCAAATCCAGCCAAGATCCGAGCTCTATCACAGTTGGATATCCCAACAGACCTCAAACAAATCCAGAAATTAACCGGATGCATGGCGGCTCTAAGCCGCTTTTTCTCCCGCTTGGGAGAAAAGGCATTACCCCTTTATCGCCTCCTTCAGTGCACTGAACACTTTGAGTGGACGGATGCCGCCACAGTCGGATTGGAAGAAATAAAAGCCATATTGGCAACCAACCCAGTCCTGGCCGCGCCACACATTGGCGAACCAATGCTATTATACATTGCGGCAACTCATCAAGTTGTGAGCGCAGTGCTCGTCGTCGAACGAGAAACGGACGGACATAAATTCCCCCTTCAAAAGCCGGTCTACTATGTATCCACTGTCCTTACTCCATGCAAGTCACGGTACCCGCATTATCAAAAGATATACACGGTATTCATGGCATCCCGGAAGCTGCGACACTACTTTCAAGAGTGTTCGATAACAGTAGCCTCGGAAGTGCCACTTAATGATATTACAAACAACCGCGACGCCACGGGCCGTATTGCCAAATGGGCCATTGAGCTCCTCCCGTTCGACATAACTTACAAGCCGCAGCGAGCCATTAAGTCGCAAGTATTGGTCGACTTTGTTGCCGAATGGACGGAAGCTGAACTCCCTAAAGAGTATGGCGCATATTCCAACTGGATCATGCACTTCGACGGCTCCAAAATGTTGGCTGGTCTGGGGGCTGGCATCGTTTTTACGTCCCCAACCGGAGATATTGTTCAATACGTACTCCAGATAATGTATACGGACTCCAACAACGCAGCCGAATATGAGGCCCTTTTACATGGTCTCCGGATGGCAGTATCCATGGGCATTCAATGCCTAGAGGTGTGGGGGGATTCGAACCTCGCAATATCCCAAATAAATGGAGTCTTTGATGCCAAGGATCCGAAAATGGCGGCCTATCGCAACGCCGTCCTAAAAATGTCAGCTCGGTTCGAGGGGCTCGAATTTCATCATGTGGCTCGGGAAAACAATCAGGCGGCGGATATCCTCGCCCGCATCGGCACAAAATGCGATGCGGTCCCCCCCCCCAAACATATTTTTGGAGAGGTTGTTCAAGCCATCCGTAGTATGGGAAGGGGACACCAGTAACAATAATCCGGACCCGGACAAAATACCCGATACCGAACACTCTGACACAACCGGAGCCTCCGCCACCGAAATAACACCTTCGGCCCACGTAATAATGGCCATCATAGCCCCATGGACAGAACCATTCCTGGCCTACCTAACTAGGCAGGAACTTCCGGAGGACCAAAATGAGGCACGCTGCATAGTGTGGCGATCTAAGGCCTACAGGGTTCATGAGGGAGAATTGTATAAAAAAAGCGCTATCGGAGTCCTTCAAAGGTGTATCTCCGAAGAAGAAGGACAGAACCTTTTGGCAGAAATTCACGCTGGACTCGGCGGTCACCATGCTGCAGCCCGGGCTCTTGTCAGCAAGGCCTTCCGTACAGGATTCTATTGGCCAACGGCCCGGGCAGATGCACAGGACTTGGTCCAACGTTGCGCCGGTTGCCAGCTCTTTGCAAATCAGAGCCACATGCCACCCACCGCCCTTCAAACAATCCCCTTACGTGGCCCTTCGCAGTCTGGGGGCTTGACATGGTTGGACCCCTTAAAGGGGGAACCCACAAGAAAAAATACTTACTGGTCATGGTGGATAAATTCACCAAATGGATAGAGGTCAAGCCTGTTAAAACAGTCGAATCCGGACCAGTGATAGACTTCATATCTGGGGTCGTACACCATTATGGCGTCCCCCACAGCATCATCACTAACAACGGCACAAACTTCACAGCCGATGAGGTAAAACTCTGGTGCAGCAAAATGGGCATCAAGCTCGATTATGCTTCAGTCTATCACCCACAAACCAACGGCCAAGTCGAGCGAGAAAACGGTCTTATAATGAGCGGCATTAAACCCAGATTAGTGCGTTCCTTAATGGAGTCTAACACGCACTGGGTAGAGGAGCTCGACTCCGTACTTTGGGGGCTGCGGACCACGCCGAATCATAGTACCAGATACACACCCTTCTTTATGATGTATGGCGCAGAGGCAGTCTTGCCCTGTGACATAATTCATGACTCACCTCGAGTGCGCATGTACGAAGAAAGAGAAGCCGAGCTCGATCGGCAGGACAGTCTGGACACCCTGGAGGAGGAGCGCGGTGTAGCCAAAGCCCTTCCGCATTTTATCAGCAACAGGCTCGCAGATACCAAAGCAGAGAAGTACGGGCCAAAACTTATAACGTTGGCGAACTAGTTCTACGCCTACCGGATAAGAAAAAGAACAAGCTCGAGCCCAAATGGGAAGGTCCCTTCATTATTGACCAAGTTCTGACCGGTGGAGCGTATCGACTGCGGGGTGCATCAACTAGTCGACTCGAGCCGAACCCATGGAACGCGGCCAGGCTCGGAAGATTCTACGCCTAGCACCGGACCCTATGTTCGTCCCCTCCCTTTGTCCATTTTTTGCATGTACATTATCTGTCTTGTTTTTCTTTCTTCCTTTCTGTTATTATTTCTCTAGGCCTTTAAGGGCCAACTTGTGCCTCGCTTGCACATTATAGATGCGCTAGCCGCGCTCATAATACCTGGGGGCTTCTTTCACAGAAGCTTAATTATTTATCTGGGCCTCAGGCCCCGAACATGTGTCATGCTTCCGCATGTACCTTTTTTCGCCATTATATGCATCGATATGACTTAAGTTTTGGCCAAGCTGGGTTGCCTGGCTCTTGTATTTATGCCCTACGTTCCTGTTAATTCGGCTAGGGCATAAGGGGAGCACCTCTGTGATTGTTACTGCCGGGTCAGCCGGACGTGTACCTCAGACTGGGTGAAGCCGAAAGCTAGCATTCTTAAGGGAATATTCGGTCGGTGAACAAAAGATGATTTTTATTTATTGTCCATATCTGCCCCCAGATGTTTTTCCTGCGTTTCCTATCGCAGTCCGGACATGCACTTTAGGGCATGCTTGCCCAGGGAAAGGAACCCTTAACGGAACTATTCTCCCTGGAAGATGTTTCTTACTACCCATGTAATATAACATAACTAGTTGGGCACTTGTCTGTTCAAGCACTTATGACCCATACGCCTGGTCTCCACGCATGCCCCGGTTCATATATAACTGCGCGGGTATTCGGATACACTCCGGACTATCAGGTCTTGAGGTTGAAGCGAAAAGGTCCACCAAGACAAATGATCTAAAATCCGGCTAGAAGGCATTATACATGTCACTTTCATTACATAGTCATGCAGACTGACTAAATTCCTCTTCTATACCATCCAACAGGCGGTCTAGCTTACAATCCTGTTGGGAATACTTTGCGACTAATTCTACTTGCCCATAAACTAAGCTAACGGGGATCTCTTTTCCGTCGGGCCCCACAGGTCCGACCTTGGCCATGTGATTTGGGTCTGCCTTGGTATACCGCGTCTTCACCCTGGCCCAGGCTTCTCTGGCACCCTGTCGGCAGGCTGATATCTTCCATAATCGGAAGCGCCGCCATGCTCCCTTGAGCTTCTCCGCAAGCTCTGCAACGCCCTCTGGTAGGGAGACGGATGGCCACAAGGCCTGGGCAACACCCTGCATCACCTGACGAACTTGTTCGTGCAGATGTGACAGCTCGGATAGAAGATCACCCGCAGACCCGAGAATTTCCTCCATGGGACGACCCATCAGCATACCTACAGGCATAACGTTGTTAGTCGGCATCCTCGCCGACTCCTTTAAAAGGATTCGCTCAAGCACTTACTGAAAATGCCGCGCCGAAGCCGCTTATTCTCCTTCTCGGAGTCTGCAAGCTGGCCCCGACATCTTTTAGTTCCACGCTCAGCTTAATATTGGCGTCTTGGAGATTGTTTTTCTCCCGCCTAACCTCAGTCAGCACGCGTTTGCCAGCCTCTAGCTGTCGCATAACATGCTGGTCCTCCGGATTTTCTCCAGATTCATCTGCAATATCTGTTGTTAGATGTGCAGCCATGCCGCACATTATATGGTAACCATCATTCTTTAAAGTAAATGTTACCAGCAGGTGACTTTTTCGGTTCCTGCAATGCGGCCACAGCAGCCCGCAGTTGGGTCTTGCATTCCTCTAGCTCCTGTGACAGCCTAGTATTCTTCTCTGTAAGAGCCTGCACAATAAAGATGATCCTTAAAATCAGTTTTGCTAACTGTTTCAAGTCTCAGGGGCTACTGATACATATAAATCGTCAGATTTACTTACCCGTACATCCTTTACATACTGATCCGTGGCTCTGGCTAGACCATCTTGAGCAGCTCGGAGGTACGCCTCTCCAGAATTGAATGCATCAAATGCCTCTGGTGAGAAACAAGCGTCACGGAGTACGGCCCGGCGGCGCCTATGATTCATGGTGCTTTCCACCTCTGAGTTTGTAGCGGATAATCTATCTGCATCCTCTGTAGGGGGATTATCCGGTGCCCGCCCCATATCGGCTTCCGCCTCTATGTCCGGTCTTGACGCCCGGCTGGTGGAAGCGTGATTAGTAACATCGCCGGACATATTCCGGCGAGCGTTTTTTCTGTTAAAGAAACACGGGCATCATTATATTTTGAGAAAGACGATAACCACGGAGCGGGGTTTGTTATACCTTTGCGCCGGCGTCTCCGTCCTGAACGCCTTCCTTTTTGGCCTACCCGGCCTCGGTGCCTCCTGTTGGCGCGTTGCTGCGGGTTCGGCAGGGCGTCCTGAATGCCTTCCCTATAAAAATGCCATGTGTATATGGTGGGTGAAGTGTCTAAAAGGGGATCCTAGTTTTGGAGTTGGGATTTTTGGTTTTTCTTACGTGCGATGCAGGGAGCAGTCCGGGATAGTCGGCCGTAATGGCCACCATGGCATCGTCATAGCTTAACTGATAGAACTGCCGGTCTATCAGCTCCACGAATATAACCGGATCTTTTTCAAGTCCAGAGTCGAGGGCCCGGTCAGGGTCCTCTGGTTGTGGAGAAGGGCTGCTGACCTCCTTTATGGCTTTTCGTAGTTCCTGCCGCAAAGTGGCAAGGTGAATACTTACGACAAAGAATGCGGGAAAATGGGAGCAGGGAGATATAACTTACCCATCTTGGAGGATTGTACATGGAGAATCCATCCCGTGGCTTGATGCGAGTGAACTCCTCTTCCTCACCCTTGAACAATTCGGACAGAATTTTCGCTAAAGCGGCAGCATTGTCCGGACCCTTACGCCCGCAGCGGGTGGCGTCATCCACCCTCTTATAAAACCACAAGGGGTGCCCACGATATTGAAGTGGTTGCACTCCCCACATTATGCAAATCGACATAACTTCGATTACTGTCAATCCTGATTGAGCTAGTGCTTTAATTCGGTTCATCAGATAGAGGACTTCTCCATTTTCTTCCACCTGGGGGCTCCGTGGGTGCCAACTTTGGTGTTTCTTCAGAGGAGCATTGTTGAACTCAGGAAGACCCCGCCGAATAGGGTTCGAAAGGGGAACATCCTCCATATAAAACCATTCTGAAGGCCAGTCTTCGGGTGACTCCTTCGGAGTACCGGACAGGTATCCGGTATCGGCGATGCGCCATATTTCGACTCCGCCCGCTTGATAAAGTGACCCCCTCTATGTGCGAGGGACGAGGCAAAATAGCCTTTTCCACAGCTCGAAGTGAGCCTCGTAGCCCAGGAACAACTCACAAAGAGCCACATAGCCGGTGATATGTAGGATGGAGGCGGGGGTGAAATTGTGTAATTGGAGGCCGTAGAACTCCAGGAGCCCGTGGAGGAACAGATGAATTGGAAATCCGAGTCCCCATAATAGATAGGGAACAAGGCAGACCCATTCCCCCATAGAGGGATAGGGAAAGCTCTCCGCTTGCTCCCCGCCATTATAGGTGGCAAGCCCGGCTCGAACGGGCACCATGTACGCCGGAGGGAGAAATCCCTTAGTCTGCAGTTCGACTAAACGACTGTGTGGGACTAAACACCTCTCCCAATCACCGGGCTTAGGGCTTCGGGGCGGGAGGAGGAGCTGCGGAGGTCAGCCATGCTGGAATGGATCTTTCCGGAACGCGCTCTGATGGACTCTCGCTGGGGGAGGATGGTATGGATCGGATCTAAGGATCCCCAACCCTTTAATAGACAATTTATTTATCTGGCAAGGGGGGCGAACGTAAAAATGCCCTGGCGCCTCGTATTCATTCGACGCGTGGGAGAAAGCCCTTATTGGGCACATAAGCCAAGAGGTCCAAACATTTATGGGACCGGACACTGCTTTACAAACGTTCGAAAGATGGAGAAGAACCCGCCTTGCAGTGCCGAAGACAATACTGCGCGCCGGACTCATCGTCATTGAAGCCTGGTTCGGGGGCTACTGAGGGAATCCTGGATTAGGGGGTATCCGGACAGCTGGATTATATCCTTTGGCCGAACTGTTGGACTATGAAGATACAAGATTGAAGACTTCATCTCGTGTCCGGATGGGACTCTACTTGGCGTGGAAGGCAAGCTAGGCAATACGGATGTGTATATCTCCTCCTTTGTAACCGACCTTGTGTAACCCTAGCCCCCTCTGGTGTCTATATAAACCGGAGGGTTTTAGTCCGTAGGACAACATACAATCATACCATAGGCTAGCTTCTAGGGTTTAGCCTCTCCGATCACATGGTAGATCAACTCTTGTAATACTCATATCATCAAGAATAAATCAAGTAGGACGTAGGGTTTCACCTCCATCAAGAGGGCCCGAACCTGGGTAAAACATCGTGTCCCCTGCCTCCTGTTACCATCCGCCTTAGACGCACAGTTCGGGACCCCCTACCCGAGATCCGCCGGTTTTGACACCGACAGTAGCGTAAGTATTTCCCTCAGTTTTTGAGAAACAAGGTGTCAATCCAGTAGGAGGCTACGCGCGAGTCCCTTGTACCTACACAAAAACAATAGCTCAACGCAACCAACGCGCTTAGGGGTTGTCAATCCCTTCACGGTCACTTACGAAAGTGAGATCTGATAGAGATGATAAATAATATTTTTGGTATTTTTGATATAGAGATGCAAAGTAAAAAGTAAAAGCAAAGCAATAATAAAGTGATGGAGATTAATATGATGAGAAAGAGACACGGGGGCCATAGGTTTCACTAGTGGCTTCTCTCAAGAGCATAAGTATTCTATGGTGGGTGAACAAATTACTGTTGAGCAATTGACAGAATTGAGCATAGTTATGAGAATATCTAGGTATGATTATGTATATAGGCATCACGTCCGAGACAAGTAGACCAAAATGATTCTGCATCTACTACTATTACTCCACTCATCGACTGCTATCCAGCATGCATCTAGAGTATTAAGTTAAAAACAGAGTAACACCTTAAGCAAGATGACATGATGTAGAGGGATAGTTTCATGCAATGTGATAAAAAACCCCATCTTGTTATCCTCGATGGCAACGATACAATACGTGCCTTGCTGCCCCTTCTGTCACTGGGAAAGTACATCGCAAGGTCGAACCCAAAGCTAAGCACTTCTCCCATGGCAAGAACAACCAATCTAGTAGGCCAAACCAAACTGATAATTCAAAGAGACTTGCAAAGATAACCAATCATACATAAAAGAATTCAGAGAAGATTCAAATATTATTCATAGATAGACTTGATCATAAACCCAAAATTTATCGGTCTCAACAAACACACCGCAAAAAGAAGATTACATCGAATAGATCTCCACGAGAGAGGGGGGAACATTGTATTGAGATCCAAAAAGAGAGAAGAAGCCATCTAGCTACTAACTATGGACCCGTAGGTCTGAAGTAAACTACTCACACTTCATCGGAGGGGCTTCGATGATGATGTAGAAGCCCTCCGTGATCGATGCCCCCTCCGGCGGAGCTCCAGAACAGGCCCCAAGATGGGATCTCGTGGATACAGAAAGTTGCGGCGGTGAAATTAGGTTTTTGGCTCCGTATCTGATCGTTTGGGGGTACGTGGGTATATATAGGAGGAAGAAGTACGTCGGTGGAGCAAGAGGGGGCCCACGAGGGTGGGGGCACGCCTGGTAGGGTAGGGCGCGCCCCCCTACCTCGTGGCCTCCTGTTACGTGCCTTGACGTACGGTCCAAGTCTCCTGAGTTGTATTCGGTGAGGAAATCACGTTCCCGAAGGTTTCATTCCGTTTGGACTCCGTTTGATATTCCTTTTCTTCGAAACCCTAAAATAGGCAAAAACAACAATTCTGCGCTGGGCCTCCGGTTAGTAGGTTAGTCCCAAAAATAATATAAAAGTGGATAATAAAGCCCAATAATGTCCAAAATAGTAGATAATATAGCATGGAGCAATCAAAAATTATAGATACGTTGGAGACGTATCCGGGGGGCAGCCCCCTCCTATTCCTCGGCGGCAGACAGCCGCCCCGTGAGACGATGTGAACGGCGAGGGAGACGAGGGGAAGCGTCGTCGGGCCAACTGCTTTTCTCCTCTTGCAGTTGGGTTCGGTCAACGAAGACTCCACCGGCTCGCTCTGGCAGGACACCCTCACAAACGGCACCCTGTAGATGCTCGATCTTTCAATCTCTGGTGGATGCTCCATCTGGGATCGATACTCCCACCACCGCTCCCTCACGATCGGATTCGGTGTATCTGTTTGCTCCATGGCCCAGAGGAGCAGCTCTATGTACTCCGGCGCGACTCCCTTCGGGAGTATCGCCGCCTTTTCGCTCTGTTGCTGATATTTGGCAATGGATGTCGCCGTCGCCGCTAGTTGGTCCTTGTTGTCAAACCAAGACTGTATCTCCAACATCCTAGCTAGCTTCACAGGGTCGCCGTCTGCGATCCTCACGTATCGGTTGTACTCCTCCATCGATCTACTTCTCCACAGCACATTCACTTGCCGGCGGTGGTTTTTGAATGGAAGAGGAGAGGAGCAGCGCTGGTTTTGGATTAGAACGGGAGAGGAGCGACGCTGGTTTTGGACTGGAATAGGAGAGGAGGGGCGGTGGTTTTGAAATGGAAGAGGAGAGGAGCAGTGCTACATTTAGATTGGAATAGGAGAGGAGCGGCGGTGGTTTAAGAGGTGAAGAGCGGAAGAGCGGGCGCTGGTCTTGGAAGTATTTTTTGTTGTTTTGCATATTTTGGGTCAAAGTTTGACCACGTACTGTATTTGACAAGCAAAATGTGAATGCATGTCACCAAAAATTGCATTGTTTGGTTCGTATCTGAATGTACTTTCAAATTATATTATTTTTGCAACATATAACATATATTTTATGTGCGAAAATCATGGTCAATGATGACCTAGAATGAAAGGGACACTAGTTAATGTGGGGTCGCTTTCTTGATTGAAGGGTAAATTGATTTTGATTTTGATCCAGTCACAGTGCGCCGGCCCTCTCATCCAATCCTAAATCGCTGCCGCACACTCCTCTCCCTCTTCTCCATTGCAAAACCACCTCCTCTCCTCTCCATCATCTCCATTCCAAAACCGTTGTATCGCCTCTCCCTCTTCTGATCTTCTCCATTGCAAAACCACCTCGCACTCTGCATATATGCCGGTTCCATACGTACATTTGTGCAGTTCCACCAAAATGCAGTTGAATAACCCTGTTTGCACAGATAATGAAAAACCGTGATTACATTATAGTGGCACTAGTTGATGAAACACACAAAATAAATAGAAGAAAATATTGCGATAGTATCATAGTATGCCACGCTGCGAGGGCGAGATGGGCCCTGCGACGCCTCATACGGTACGCCTCATACTGGACATCGTCCCAAGTCTCCCAGATACACCTTCTGCCAGTGATGAACATCAGTGTACAGCGGTAGAACAAGGAGGCACCTTGAGACATTCAAATCTCTATTTTTGTACATATCAACTAAAATTAAGCACCCCAGTTTGCAGAAACGCTTAAACATTAACAATGGGACTAGTTGATGAAACATGCATTAACAAAGAGAAGCACTTTCTTTATCTACATTGGAAATGAAATGATAGAGATGACACTCACTCTATTTTAACTGTATTATCACTTCATTTTATCAGTGACCCTTGGGTCGAGCAGGTGGAAAACGAGGTGTACTGTGCGTCGCAAGGATGGAGGCCGGGGGTGCTTAGACTGGGATGCTGAAGCTGGCTCTTTCAGTCACCAACATGGATGATTCAATTCATGGGACCTTTTGGTGTAGTTCACCTAAAATGAAGCAATGTCCCATGAGCTAGCAGCTTCTTCTTCAATTTTTTTAAGAAAAGGGCTCTAGCCCCAGTTCCATTTCCATCAGAAAATGAAACCCACAGAGCTTCTTCTTCATTAGTTGCAATAAAATTGAGCAACATCAAGGTTGGTTGTGAAGCTCCTGGAATGCTCAACTATAATTTGGATATCATTTGTGCAGTTCAACTAAGATCGAGCGTGAAATGTATATCTCTGTTTGCACAAAAAAGGTGGAAAGGAGGGTGACTAACAAGTGATGAAACATGCATCAAATGAAAAGAAGCATGTTCCTTATCTGAATGGTAATCCTACAAGGACAGTAGCAATTTCTAAAGCACTGGCATTGCTAGATATTAGTGTGGGCATTAGGATTAACTATGACAACCGATAAATACGACATTACTTTGGGCACGGGAGAGTAGGAAGACCAGGACAGTTGCATTTCTAACGAAAAGAACCAACTTATCTTAATGGGAAATTTTAGCAGGACATGTAAAGAAGTGCCATTGATTCATATTACTGGAGGCATTACATTGAAAACAACACTGGTTTCACGTGTCCTTACTTTTAACAGTGTGACTGCTACATTTTACCAGTGGCATTACATAAGAGTGGCTCGGGGCAACAAACATCAGAACAGGATATCTGGGTTGGTCCCATTTTTGTTCGGTATAGCCACCTTATACTGTGTGAGGCTAGCAAATCTAGTGCTGGACTTACTCTATTGACTTGTCCCCCAGTCCCCACTTTCTTTCCTTTTTCAACCAATAGATCGGGTTTATATTGAGTTTGTACTGCGTTTCCCTTTATTTCCCTATTAGACCTAGAGACCAGTTGGATAGCCAGTCTCTGCTACTTTTCGCCCCCATTATTTCCTCTTTCGACCAAGTCCTAGATTTAGGTAACAAATCCTCCCCCACCCCCACCCCCTTTCTTCCTTGTTTGAACCAAGTAGTACTATATTCGAGTGCATGAACTAGTTTTACCTCTTAAACGTAAAAAAATTAGGTGGTTTTCGAACAGCCGATCGATCCTATCTACGAGGGGGCCTGAGAAATAGTAAAAGATACAAATGTAGCGACGTTAGGAGCTCGAGAAGTAGAGCAAGGCCAGTTTCTAAGGAAGTTATACCTGATGGTCACCGGGATGTCGCTAGGTGGGCGGCGGGAGGCCGGATCTGCCCACACTACGACAGCGAGGAAGAAGTGGCCGGAGGCCCTCCCTCGCCAGCGGTGCTTGGGAGAGAACGCAAGGCAGGCTGATCGGGACGCGCCCAGCAGTGGGTAAGAGCCGTCGCCGAGGACGACCGCGTGAACGTTGCACCTTCTCACCTTCCCCGGCGGAGAGGATCCGGCTGGATCTGTGACCAGCGGTGAGCAGAGAGAGAGAGAGAGTGTGGCCACTGCTGTCGTGTTTAGATCTGGAGAGGTCGAGACAGTGTGAAGAGAGAAACACTAGCAAGCAAGCGCGGAGGCTCCTGCCTATATAGTGGAGTAGTACTAGTTTTCTTTTGTCTACCGGAGCCGGCTTGACCTCGTCAATGACTGTCGAGAAGTCTTCATGCACGTGGCCCGGAGGCGCAGTTGTCGTCATTTTGATCTGAAGCGCCGGATTATAACATATAACACGAAAAAATGCCACATGACAAGAAATCATAACCTGACTGCCCAAAGGAGACAACATGAACCCCAACGGACAAACTAGACAAGGAACAAAGCTCAAATTAAAGATAAACTCGTAGAAAAGGGGTCCGTCGATAGATGTCCTAATTAACATAGTCGGCTTGACCTAGATGGCAGCCGAGTAATCACTGCTCGTGCATGTGCCCCCAATGACTAGCCCAACTTAGTTGTCACTATTTAACCCTCGCAGTGATCCGAAGCACATGACACCTAATTTTGCAAGATGACAAGAAACCTTTTTTTAGATTTCTCACCACAACTACAGCCATGTACAACACAGCCTGCACGATATGTAGACGATATCCAGTCCAGGCGTGTCTGCTAGAGTCTGGTCACATGCATGGACGAACTGATCTTCCGTGTCTTCCATGGATCGTCCAGGCACCACTGTAGTACAACACTTCTCTAGTACTATCGCTCGTCTCCCTCTTCTATTAAGTCACCCGACTTGCGGGGCCGGGGAGTGTGCCTATGGTCGGTTCTCAATTACCGTCCCACATGTGTGTGCAAACGCAATATGACGCGTGTTCCATTCGGAGAGCAGCGTGCCAGACCGACCGACCGTCTGGGGTGCGACGCGAACGCGACGAGCGTGCTGTATACTCCATACATGTGTACCACCGTTTTCTAGATGCTTTGATCCATGGCGCAGGCGCAATCCATGGACAAAATTAGTATACTGTATACTATTTAAAAGTCGAGGGCGGGGCTTTTCCTGCGCGGTAGCCGGCGGGGCAGTTCCGCCTACTCGGTTCGACAGAGACGCGAGAAGACGAGGGAGTAGGCTGCTGCAAACGTAGGGCTGTGTGATTTGACAGCGAGTTACTGCTGGACAGGTGGGGCCCCGTGATCATGGGAGAATGGAAAGCCACTACCCTACCGTTCGCACACTGGCAGTTCGCTCCTACTCGTCCCCGCACGTCCTTCAATACTACGGCGGTTCGCTCCTAGTCGTCCCATCCATTCACATTATGACAGTTCCACTAATCCTAACCTCCTCCCAAATCCATGGCGTCCCAAATCTCCATGATCGGAGGTGAGTACAAGGTTAGAACCATCACCAGCGATGAGTTCGACGTCATCTACACCCGTTCTTCCGCGACGGTGAAAGGATGCCTTTCTCGCTTCAGACGCATGTTCGAAGACTCAGATGATGAGTGGGTCGCTGGGCTAGATGTTGAGTACACCACAGTCCTGGGACCAGAGAAGGATCTAAAGGACGAAGAGAGGAAGAAGCCCGCTGTGATCCAGGTTTGCGTGCATGACTTATACTTGGTCTACCACATATGCCATGCCGACGTTGAGTGCTAGGATTTTAAGGACTTCCTCCAGAGCAACCTAGTCAAATTCATTACTATAGACTTTGGTAATGACAAAGAAGTCCTGCGCCGGATAGGCCT
This sequence comes from Triticum urartu, assembly GCF_003073215.2. Lineage (NCBI taxonomy): Eukaryota > Viridiplantae > Streptophyta > Magnoliopsida > Poales > Poaceae > Triticum > Triticum urartu. The sequence continues at coordinate 65,677,836 of NC_053022.1, read as the reverse complement.
CGTTGTAGGCAACACCTTCGACCTCCAGAAGAATCGGCTGGTGTCCTCTTGTCAGCCTTCAATGTTGACCCTGGCAGGAGCCATGGTTCATCCTTCGTACGGTAAACTGGAGAAACCTCCATACACGTTTCATCGTCATGCATGGCAGTGGAATGTACTAGATATAGACCACATCCACTACGCTGCAATGGATGGCTACCTTTGCTTCAATATCTACAGGGGTTGGATGAAGAGCAATAGCCAAGTGTGTGGTTCAAGCAAAGAAGTATCGGCCAAGAGGAAGAGGGACAAGGACGAAGTCGAGGACGTGGACGAGGACTCCGAGTAAGGTGGCAGTGTCGTTGCTCATGGTGGTTCTAATGCAGTGTCTACCGGAATAGTTGCAAAGTTTAATTTCAGGTGTGCTTAATTTAATTTGAGGGGTGTGTTGTGCTGAGCCCCCAGCAGAACTATGTTATGTTTCTTCTTGTTACTTTAACTCTTCAGTACGTACATACTAGTATTTCTTACATTTCATATTTTAGTTGGTATAGTACTAACACTCGTTTCTTCACATTATATACGTACAATATATATGGCCAGCATCATATAGCCAGCAGTTTAGTTGTCAAAGAATTTCAGGGTGCTTAGTTTTGTCAAAGAATTCCAGGATGCTTAGAGGGTGCTTGGATCCAAGGGACTTATTTTAGTCTGACTAAAAATAGTCTCTTTAAGAGGCTAAAGTTCCAAGCACCCCTGACTAAAGAGGGGCTAAAACTAGTCTTGAGACTAAAAAATTTTAGTCAGGGGTACCCCTATTAAAATGTGGATTAGTCCTCTCTCTACTCATTTAACTCCTCTCCTTTAACACAGGCGAGTTCTGGATTGGAGGGTTCGGAGGATAATAAATGCTCATTAACTTGATTTTAGCCTTTTTAGTATTTGGATCCAAGCATGGGTGAGGCTAGCCTGTTTTAGTCCCACTACTTTTAGTCATGGGACTAAAACGTATCCAAGCACCCTCTTAGTTATATTTGAGGGGTGGGTTGTGCTGGACACCATTATTGTGACTAGCCTTTTTAATAGTACTATATGCATAATTTGGCGACGAGCGCTCTCTATATGTACCACTTTTTTTTAATTTCAAGTTTTGCTCCATGGCGCAATCCATCGATACTACTGTTGTACAAAAGTATACATTCTTTAAAAGGCTAGAGGGCGGGGCAGTCTAGCTTGGTCGGTTTCACGAGAGGCGAGGGCCTTTGTGGTTTGACGGCTCATTACTGCTGGAAGGCGGGGCCTTGTGATTTGACTGCACGTATAAATGCGCCGATGACCTGATCGAGGAGGAGCAAAGAACCGTGCAGTATACTCAAGTTTTCCACTGGAGTAGCACTGCGACGGAGGAGCACGAAACACGGCAGCCCAGTGCCATATGGCGATAAAAATGATCTAATTTGCTAGTCATCTCATTGTTAGCATTGTTCTATTCATTCCCTCAAAAAACCATTGTTCTATTCATGCCTCGCAGAGAACATGACACGTGCGGCGAAACACCCGAAGCAAAAGGTGAAACATGGGAGCAAAAGAAGAAGGAAGATTATCACCCCAAATGATCTAATTCGCCGCGGAGTCGTAACTGCTTCTTCATCGCCTCCACGACCTCCATCTCCTTGCGCGTCTCCTCCGCCATCTTCTTCATTCTGTCCATGACGCAGGATTTCTCGACGCGAGCCTTCATCATCTGTTCCATGACCGCATTACGTACCTTGACAGCAGCCGGGTGCTCGATGCAGAGCTTCACCAACTCCTCCTTCTGTTCCATGACGAGGGCCTGCAGCATCTTCATCGAGGAACTACTATTCTCATGCAACTTCTTCCAGTCGGCGTTCTTCTCCTTCAACAGGTTGATCTCGTGGCAGAGCTTCACCTTGTCCTCCTAAAGTCGCAGGATTTCGCCGGTCGCCTTCTTCTCCGAGGCAATGCTCTTCTTCAGCAGCATCACCAAGCCGGCGGTCAACTCCCCCTGCTAATTGACCTCAGCAGGCATGTCGTCGAGGCTCTCCTTCAGCAACTCCATCAAGCCTTGGATGAACTCCTTCTACTTATTGAGGTGCTTATTGAGCTGATCGGGCATGCCGTCGAGGGATAACGACTCCAGCTCCGCCGGCTCGGCATGTTCGCCTCCGCGGCTAGGGCGCTCCTGGGAGCCATCGCCTGCCCGTGAGAGATCTTTCGAGGTCTCTGCGTGGCGGCGAGCCCTCTCTTTTTTTCCGCAGCCTTGGTTGCCGCTCCCTTGTTACGAGTAGTTCTCGACCTAGAGCTCTGCTCACCGGCCATGGCAACGACGGACGAAGAAGAAGCACTTATGAGGAGGAAAGGTAGAGTAATTTTCGGTTAGGTAGTTCCCCTTTTTATAACCTAAGTTCTAGCACTAGTACTAATACCTGCATAGTGGGAACATGTTCAGGTTTGGTGCGTACTAGTAGGTGTGAGCAGGCTTTCGAATGGGATGGGAACAAGGTAAAGATTAATTGATGGTTTTGGTTTCGAGGCCCGAAACGGCTCCCGATGAGTTAGCGGAACATAAATTTCAAGTACTGCACTGCTCAAATGCGTAAATATTATGTTACTGTCAAAAATTGGCACAAAATATGAAGGATACCAATGGAAGTACTGCTAGCAACCCACGATTTAACTACTCGCATGCACGCAGTGGAGTAATAATGTCTTTCTTCCACCCTCACGTCCACTCAATTTGCATGCATTGTATTAATTGACCATCAATGAAGTGAACAACTTTACACGCGTCAAATTATCACATGGGGTGGATCTTGGTACAAAATTGCGTCTGCCCGTGTACCCGCATGTGCGTGCGAGGGAATGAGTGTGTGCGTGGCGTGCGTGCACATCTTCGCTTCGTGCATGTACCGCCAGTATGGCTCGGGGAGGACGAGTACATTCTTCTGGAACCAGCAGCACGTCACTGTGATCAATCCACGCAAGGAGGTCGCGACAACACCTCCACATGTGCCACGTGGCTTCAAGAACTGTAAGAGAGACACTGTGTAGCGTGCCATTGGTATTCTAATTTACGTGTTTTGCACATACTCGAAGTACTAGTAAGGTACACGTGCATTGCACGCATCAGATTTTGCAACCAAATTATGAATAAATACCACACTATAGCATGTAAGCTCTGAGTCATATATGCCTGATGTAGCCCTTCGTTTAATTCTTATAGTTCATCTCATTCAAAATCAATTAGTTTTTATAAAAAAATCTAAGAACATGGGAATAGGAAAACATGGGATTATAGTGGAATGTCGTCTTGAATCCTACAGGATTGTACGAGTGTTTGATTGTGCATAGAAAAAACGCACAATTCTTTCAAAGAGGTTTGAGTGGATGGGATGTTTCCTATGAAATCTAGTGCAAATGAATCATATGGAAAAATTCCTATGGTTTACAATCCTACGAATCAAACAACCAAGATAGGAAAAATTCCTAATGATTAGAATCCTCCAAAATTCCTTTGAGAATACTTTGAATCAAAGAAGCCCTTAATCTATTTTATGATTCATGGAATTGTGTGTTGTAAAGCATAAAGTAAAAAAAAACAAATAATGGCAATTCAACTAGAAAAAAAGTTTGGGCAGTTATGATACGGAAGATTCTAGAACAAAAGAGAACCACTGTTGTTTTGAGGTTTGTACATTATGCTTAAGTTCAACCATGGAGTCTGCTAGATTGTACATGTGGCAAAATCCGGTGGGGGGCTAGAAGTTGGTGCGAGGGGCCGAGTGGAGGGTGACTATGAAGGAATGCACAAGTGCGAGATCGATATTTAGAGAGAGGGGGCGAACACGTGCGCTGTTGCGCGCAGTGGCGGAGCCATGAAAAATAAATGAGCTAGGGGGCCAAGCATTGCTAATCCTTTACGAGGAGGGTCAATTCATGAACTTAAACCATTTTTAGTAGCAATTGTCTGATGATCACATTCATATTAGCCTCGATATATAGTGATGTTAGGGGGGAGGGGGCAGGGCCCTTACTGCCCCCTGTCTTCGCTATTGTGCACACGTCTGAGAGATGAAGCGGAAGGCATGGATGATGAGAGGGGGATGTTGGATATACAATTAATGTGGGTGTATTAGCTATATATGTTAATCCTATATAGAGAGGTATAGATTGATCGATGTGGACGTGGGAAAGAGGATGAAACCTCACTGGATATATCGATTGATCGGTTTGTGTGGAAAACTATGAAAGACCTAGCTATATACACACATACATAGAGGAACATCGATCGTTGTGCATGCACGTGTGAGAGATAAAGAATGCTCAATATGATGGAGAGGGGGATGTGTGTGTGGGTGTGTGCCTTCATGGGAGACCGACCTGAAGAAAAAGATTGCATGCGTGCGATGGATAATGCCGACTGGTAGTGTGTGTGCATGCATGCACGAGAGAAAGTTAGTGGTACAATTATAAAAAGACTACTGTGTGGGTGTAAAATAATAGGTGAGGTCATAATCAATGTAAAGTTGAATTCAAATATTTGAATAAGAGGTCCTGATGTTTGAAACCCATGCATGCATGAATATAACGGAGATCTGCGCGGTGTGGTTTGGAAACGAGCATGTTGTAATGTATACACATTGAACAAGGTCAGACTGATTTGAATTTGAGATACCGATGGCAGACATCATTTGGCCACGTCGCATCCGTGCATGGACACACTATTCTAATTGGAGATGATGGGCGGCTTTCGCATCACATATCTATATCTATACCCCTATATATACATTATATTTTATATATTTTTATATTGTGTGCGGGTAACTTTAACTTTGAAAGATGGTCGTTGGATGAGGCGAATCTGATGGTCCAACGATGGCAAATTTGAGCACTACTGGCCGTTGGATATCATCTAGATTCCACCAGATTTCGCCACATGTATAATCTAGAAGACTACATGGTTGAACTAAAGCATAATGCACAAACATCAAAACAAAAGCACTTCTTATTTGTTCTAGAATCTTCCGTATCAGAATTGCCCAAATGTTTTTCTACATTATTTGCCATTATTTGTTTTTACTTTATGTCTTACGACGCACAATTCCATGAATCTTAAAATAGATTAGCTTTCTTATAAAAACTAGATGATTTTGAATGAAATGAACTATAAGAATTAAACGAACATCTACATCATGCATATATGACTCAAAGCTTGCATGCTATAATGTGGTATTTATTCATAATTTGGTTGCCAAATCTCATGCGTGCAATGCACGTGTACCTTACTCTAGTCTAAATGGTGTTTGTGTGTGTTGTGCATGTTGAGGTGCAAATTGTCTTTTTTTGGGTACACGTTAAGCTTGTTCTTCCGAAATTTCAAGCCGTGCCTTGTTATGCCAAAAATTCAAGCTAGCATCTCTGTCTATCGTGCTACAAAACTCCCGCCTCTTCAACCCATGCCTTGTTAGCCCGAAATATTTAAGATATATCTTTGTCTCGTTGTGCTCCCACAACTCCCTCCATCTCAACCCGCACCTTGCTATTCCGAAATTACAATGTGCGCGAAAACTCCCACCTCCTGTGAAATCCCGACACGCGAAATGCCCGTGGTACCCCTGAACCGAAAGAACCGCCTCAAATCGGTGGGGGTACTTTCGTAACTTACCCCATATTTCGGACAAGTGCATCTCTAAGCCATGGTTCCCCACTACCATCCCATCCGCCCACCCATTCGTACACCAAGGCCGCAAAAACCCGCGACAAAACCCCATAGCCTGCTCCGTCCGCCACCCAGTCGGAGCCTCTTCCCCGATGACGTCATCCACAGCAACATCTCGACGTCCCTCATCCACCGTACCGGATGAGGATCCGTCGTCGATCTCATCGTCTCGCCGGTTCATCCACCTCGTCCTCCACCTCCAAGTAGCTGCCCCGACGTTCCCCTCGTCTTTCATGCCACCACCATTCCCACACCGCCGTCTTCACCTACACCACCGAAAGAGCATCATCATCACCGTTTACTCGGAGGAAGTTGCGGCCTAATCGGCGCCACCAAAGAAGTTGTACACTAATCACCGCATTTTCTTCTTGATTCGATCTCACGGTGCGGCTCCATCCACGGCGGCGTGCCGGCCACTTCCTCCACGGCGTCGCTCCCTCGGCAGCGACGTCCACATTAGTAGGAGCTGCTGCTTTAGGTCTCACTCACGTTGCTGCTCTGCTCTTGCTCTCGGTCCCCTGCCTAGTCTACTTTGCTCTTGCTCGCGCTGCTGCTCTCGCTCTTGTTCTTGCTTGCAGTGTTGCTCCGATTTAGCTACACTTCAGTCGACTGAATCGACTTTTGGGTCAGTCGATTTTCAGGGGGTGGGGGGCTCGTCGGGGTGAAGGAAGAACCAGCCGCAGCGGGCAGGGGGCTCGCCGGAGAAGTACCCCACTATCTATCTTAGGGTTCAGGATGGGGGCGGTGGTCGCCGGCGGTGGTGGGGCATTGGCGGGGCGGTGGCGTGGGGATCGCCGGAGAAAAAGCTTGGCACGGGGGCTAGAGGGATGGCCGGGATGGCGGCGGACCGGTGGTGGGGAGTGTTTTCGGGGCGGGCGGGGCGGCCCCCGCCAGCCGTGGGCGACGGGGGTCTGTTGTTTGGCCGGTGGTGGCTGGCGGCTCAGGGGGGTGGAGGTTGAAGATGAACCGCAGGCCCTTGATTTCGTATCCAACGGCTGCAAAATCGACTGACCAGAGATGAAAAAGTCAGTTGACCGACGTGTAGCCTCACCTTGCTAGTGCGTTCACTTTCGACAGCAAAATTTGGTTTTGACAGTTAAGTTCAGCTTCGACAGTTAAGTTCAGTTTCGACAGTTAAATTCAGTTTCGACTGTTAAGTTCAGAGATGAGCGGCTGATGTATTTTACATCTAGCACTTTGTGGTTATGTATTTTACGTCATGTATTGGAGATGCTATTAGAATTCCACTCAGGTTAATGTTGTTCGTTGTCTTTCTTGTCCTGCTTCAGCATCAGCGTCGTACAACTCACCGGAGCTGCTCCAACGACGAAACCCTCCATCATAGCGGAGCAGTACCTCGGGCTCCATCTCCAGATGCCTAAGATCTTCTTCCCCTCCTCCGACAGCCAAGTCATCTGGAGCATCCTCACCGGCCAACCCAATCATGCTGAGACCGACATGGCTTCGCCAAAGAGGTTGTACACTTGCTTCATCTCTTTTTTACTCTACATGTTATATATATTGTCCACTAAGCACTCATAGTAACGAGAAATACGATTATTTTATCCTACTATATGACAAGCAGTGAGGTACCAGGCAACTTAGCTATCCGTGATGGACTCTCTTGAACGCCATCATTATTTATCTCTGCGCGTTTGAGTTGTGCATTTGTCGATGGGCCTGGGAGTTGAGCTAGTACGGCAGTGGCCTGGGTCCAAAGTAATAGAAGTAGCACAAAAACATTTTTTTAGTGTAGGATTTTCCTTGCTCAAGCCTGCCTACTAGAATCGCCAGTGCTTGAAAGGAAAAGTGAAAGAAAAATATCGGAATTGGAAAGTTTCCTATGGTACTACTTTTCATGAATTTGGTGCAAAGGAATGGAGCAAAGGAAAACTGTAGTATTTGTTCCTTTAGTGTCTCCTTGAAAGAAAAACTGTAGGAATTCTAATGTCCACTTCTCCTCCTTTTCATATTCCTATTCATCAAGCACAAGACTAAGAGATAGTAGCATAATAGCATTATAACCATACATTGTCTTGTGGTTTGACTTAATCTCACCATGCTTTTTGCATCCTGTGATCTTCCAATTGTTGTGAATCAAACACCCAGATTGGCAGAAATCATGTGTTTTTAAATTCTCTGTTTTGCACGTGCATTCCTATCCTATTCATGTATATTTCCTATCCCTGCATTGTTAGAATCCTAAAATTCAAACAAGCCCTTACTCAATTACTTCTGTTACAGATATGTGTCAAAGAATACCTTGTGTGGTTTGTCCTGCTCATGCGGCGCTGTGTTCCACCCCAGCTCAACTGCTCCAACGACGGAAGGGTTCACCACAGTAGGGATCCGCTCTCCAGACTGTCTTTCCCCGCCTCAGATCTTCTTCCCCGCCGCCGGCAGCCACGACAACTGCATTACCATCATCAACTGAGTAGATGACCTTGAGGACTACACGGGTCCGCAAGAGAGGTCGCACTCTTCTGTGTCTGCTTACGTTATGCGTCGCTTAATATAATGACATGCTACATTATCGTCGTGTTCACCTATTAGACTCCGAGTCGGGTCCAAACTAATGCTGAAACTTGAGTTTTTAAATGGTTGTGGGGTACATATTGGGGCAGCAATCAGTACTATCTGTCTACTATCTGGTTAATCTCCGGTGTCTACTATGAGTTTCATGTTGGGTGCAAACAAACATTAAAGGAGCCATTATCTGTATTTTTTAACTAAAGCTATTATCTGCCTGCTATCATTGGTTTTGGGTCTATCCACAGTTTGCTACCATCACTCTGGATTTGTGCATGCACTCCTTACATAATCTCACTATGTTTTATTCCTATGCATGCCAGTTATTGTACACAATGGAACTGATCATGTAGAGCAAAAGAGACGAGCCTTGCGTGGCAATAAAATTTCATGCAGACGTCGTTCCATGGTGGGTGCAAAGGCAGCCCCCCCCCTCCACCCATTTCGGATCGTAATCAAGAGGAAGATAACTGTTCTAAGGGGGATTCAAAAGGAGAAGACCACTCCTATTTACCCCATGAGGTCTTCGCTCTAACTTGGCATGCTAATGTTGGTAATATCATGCATATGGTGCCTTGCATTGCTTACTGTATACATTAAAGATGTCATCTGCTTAGTTTAGACATGCTTTGTGTCAATGCCATCTGTTTAGTTTCTTTATCGTATATGTGAATCATGCAATGCCATCTTGTCTAGCTAGGCATCATATATGTGAATTTTGCAATGCCACTCTGGTTAGCCAGTTATCTTATATGTGAATTATATCATGCCATCATTTTTTATTACGTGTTAAATTTGTCAACAATTTTCGTACATTCAATTACTCTTCCTGTGCATCAGCCATTTGGCATGGTCATGGAAAAATCTGGAGTGGAAACAAGGTCTTCAGAGCAGACAATGCTATCTGACGAAGCGCATGTCTTGCTGGTTATCGATAGCTCCTCAGAGGAGGATTCAGAGACAGATGACCAGTCATATCCCCCCCCCCCCGAGGTGCATGCCCTAACTTGGCAGGGTTATGTTGCTCATATCGTGTGTATGGTATCTTGCATTGCTATGTCATTTGCTTAGTTTAGACATGCTTTGTGTGAATGCCACCTGTTTAGTGTCTAATTACCATATATGTGAATTATGCAATGCCATCTTGTTGCAAGACATTATATATGTGAATTATGCAATGTTATCTTGTTGCAAGGCATTATGTATGTGAATTATGCAATGCCATGATGTTTAGGCAAGCGTCATATATGTGAATTATATCATGTCGTCCTTTTTTGTATTTCTCGTTGCTTTTGTCGACAATGTTTGTATATTCAACTGCTCTTCCTATGCATCAGCCATTTGAATTGATGATGGAGAAATCTGGAGTGAAAACAAGGTCTTTAGAGCAGACAATGCTACCTCCTGAAGCAGATATCTTGCTGGTTACAGATAGCTCTTCAGAGGAGGATTCAGAGGCAGATGACCAGTCCTATTATCCCCCTAAGGTGTATGCTCAAACTTGGCAGGGTTATATTACTCATATAATGCATATTTGTATTGCAATGCTTAGTTTTTACATCATATACACAAAATTGAATGCCATCTCCTTAGTTGACACATCATATATGCGATTGCCCTCTGCTCACTTCGTTAGTATATAAATCATATATTTGAATTATGTCATGCCATGATGTTTACATAGACAGCATGTATCTGAATTATGGCATGCCAACCCATTTTCTAAAGACATAATATAGTTATATCATCTCATCCTCTTTACATAGTCATCATATTTTAAATTATGTCATTCTATCCGTGAATTATATCATGCCATCATGTTTCCATCGACGACATGTTTGTGATTTATGGCATGCCAACCACTTTAATAGACACAACGTATAGTTATATCATGTTATCATGTTTACATAGTCATCATATTTTGAAGTATGTCATTCTATCCTGTTTAGTTGGCCATCATACATGTGAAATTGTGTCATGCTATCCTGTTTAATTAGCCATCATATATGTGAAATTATGTCCTGCTATTCTGTTTGCTTAGACAACATAAATGTGAATTATTTCATGCCCTGTTTTCTTCCCTACTATCCATTGCACCTGTCTATCTTACAATGGCTGTACATTCAATTACTTTTCTTGTTTATCAGCCATTTCAATTGGAGGGAGTGATGGCAGTATCTGTGGGAGTAAAAACACGGTCTTCAGAAAAGATCGTGCTACCTGTCGATGCAGATAGAACCACGGTTGTACTTGCCCAAGAACCAGCCCCACCACACATAACCCACACTCATGCAGATTGTACCCCTACCCAGCTGGACAGAGAACCAGCTACACCCCTTCTAACCCCAACCCCAGCAGATAGACACCCAGTTCCCGTTGACACAGCACCGTCTCCACCACAGAGCACCCAAACACGAGCAGTTAGTAAGGCAACTGCAGTGCCCAAATCACGAGGACCACCACTCCGAACCCGAAGTCAACGCTTAAAGCAGAAGAAGAATTGTTCTCAGGTCAGGTTCCATAGCTATGGTTCATACTACTTTGCTCTTGCATCACTGTATTTACCGATACCAACTAATTTCAAATTTGAAGGATGCAATTGAAACTCCAATGGCGCAATAGGTATGTTTTAAACCTGTTTCTTCAACGTGTTTGGCTGTTTGCTATTGTAACTTGCTCTATGTTGATTTTAGTTTCAATTGAATAAACAGTTATGTTCTCATGCCATGCACATTACAAGTGTTGTTATTGCTGTGTAGTTTCCCACACTTATATTCTGTCTACGCTGCTTTGTCTTAAATAGATATGATTCGAACTGTATCTATCTTGATTTGGCAACATAAACTAGAATGATATAGACCATACAGTGACCATACTACATAGATATATGTTTGTTTCATGTTGTTATCTTGTCCACCTTACTACTGAACTGGTTTACCAAAATGAGTTTCATATACTACATTGTAAACCTGAGATGTGTTTGTTTGTTTCTCTTTTAGAACGCGGATAAAATATTGGAGAAGAGTACCCTGTTATGCAATGGTAAAGGAAGTAATGCAGATAAGGTTCAAGATAGTGAGACATCCCTGTTGGTCTCCAAGAAAGCTGATAAAAACTATATTGAAGACACTGAGACAACCCCAAAGTCCTGTCTTGATGTAGTGTTCGAGTTACTGGCTACCACTGCTGGCACCAGCTCTTCGAACTCGTTGCCTGAATCAGTTCGGCTTCTTGAGTCTCAACTTCAAGTTGAAAGACATCGATCAGATGTTATGCGACAGGAAGCCGAAGGACTGAGGAAGTCCCTGCATAATTCAGATGCATACTTTCTGGTGCAACAGCAAGCGTTGGAGGACTTAAGCGCCAAACAAGAGAAAGTTGATAAGCTTGCTAAGAATCTTGCCAGCATTATGGGTACCCAGGATATTGTTTCTTGATCTCTTCTGAAGTGGTTTCAATTCTGGACTTGTTTTGCTGCGGCGTTTATATGCTGTTGTGTTCCCTATATTTTCACTGGTGGCGAACTTTGATGCCCAGTGGATGTAATATGTGTAATAGCCGTGATAGCCTAGTGTAAGTTGCTTGCTTATTTATTTCCTTGTTGTCTTGTTTATTTGTTTGCTTGTAGTCAGTGCAGCTCTTTTTCTGCGGTTTGCTAGTGGCTGCAATAACCTAATTTTTAAAACTAGGCCACAATAACCATGGGCTAATATTTACTGTAGTGACACTGGGCCTCCTATGGGCCGTAGAAACAGTGGGCCTTCTACGGGCCGTAGAAACAATGGGCCTTCTGTGGGCCGTAGAAACAATGGACCTTCTACGGGCCGTATCATCAATGGGCCTTATACGGGCCGTATGATCGATTGGCCAAACATGGGCCAAACAGACCACATTCTGGCCATAAACGGGCTAGAGTTGGAATCGTCCATTCATGGGTCGACCATAATGGGCCATCGTTAATAGGCCGTATTTGATGACGCTATGAAAACGACCCAACGTATTAACGGACCACAAACGGGCCGACTGTAACCACGGGCTGAATTTGGCCCACAAGCAGAAAATGACAGTAACGGTCCGTAAGTAAACGAATGCTAGAAAATAGCCCAAGAATAAATGGGCTCTGAGAAGGCCGAAAGATAACATGGGCTGGAAACGGCCCAACGGAATAACGGGCCATTAATGGGTATAAAGTGATACACTGTTCTTTATGGGCCAGTTTCACCACGGCCCGTTAATGGGTGTAAAGTGATACACTGTTCATTACGGGCCAGTTTCACCACGGGCCGTTAATAGGCCAAGAGTTACATAGCGCCTCATATGGGCCGAAAGACGTCATGGGCCATACATGGGCCAGAAGTGAAAACGGGCTGGAATCATATTGGATGGCCCAAATGACGCTACTAGGCCTAATTCGAATAGGGCGTAACGGTCCTTGGGTTAGCGGGCTATAAATGGGCTATATGCGAACAGGCAGTTAACACGCTTTCCATGGGCCGGCCCGCCACCTTTTGACCAAGTCAAACGGGCCGGCCTTTTCACAGGAATGGGCCTCTGTTGGGTCGTGCCACGTGTTGACGTATCATAGGCGCCTTCTGTCCAATGAGTGGATGACATCTGTCCCAGCGATGAGCCGACACGTGTTTCCTCCAGCCAATGATGATTTTACACGTGGAAAATCCCCATTGGTCGGGGCAGTTAATGGGTTATCGGATCCAAAACCTGACCCGATAGCTTAACGGCGTTCCGTTACGGTGGATGCCACGTGTCAGTCACCCTTGACGAAAGCACTTCTGTGACGCGCGATTTATCATCATGGAAGTGGACACTTCCATGATGATAATTTTGGTAATGTCATGGAACACTTCTACGACAGCACAGGTATGACTATCTTGATTCTGTCATAAAATTGTCATGGATGTACATGCATGACAGAAAACGTGACCTATTGTGACAAACATGTATCATCACGGAAGTGTATTTTTTTGTAGTGATGATCAAGATCAACACCACCACCCAAGGTATGATATTCCATATTAGAGAAGCTTTACCCCAACTCATGGGTCAAGGCAGCTCAACAAGATGTGAATACATCAAAATTCTTAAACGAAAAATGGTAACCCCATTTTGAGTTTAAACGTTGAGTATGACCTACGATAAAGTATTCTCACTTGACTCCTCAGTCAATATACTCTAACATAGGTGACTTTGTTGCCAACCATTTCTAGATGAAGTTCTCTAGTGTTTCTCTGAGTTCTTGCATTTTTCTTTTGCATATTTGTTCCCTTTCTTTATTCAAAAAAACTTCATCTAGATTTCTTTAACTTCTCTATTCGTTTCTGCATTCCCTGCACCCAATTCTTTGCAAATCTTTCAGTTAATTCCTTGCAAATCTTTGTGAGATCTTATTTGCCTAGCTAGTGAGTTGAGATGACAATTGTTTTCTCTCCGTGTTGAACTCAGACACACCGGTTTGTCTCTTTCGGTCAAACCGGACTATTTTGGTGCCACCGAAGCAAACAACTCGGTGTTACCGATTTCAATGCTGAGAAAACACTTTGCCATTTGCATCCTGCATACTTATTCCAGCTCCACTCAATGATTCTTGTCCTCTACATGCATCACATTCTATATGTTGCTTTGTCATGTGACTCAAGGACCAAACCTATTTGACTCACACTCTAGACGATCCCTTCTTGGAAATTTATGTCAAAGGGGGAGAGAGAAATCACATCAAAGCGTAATCACATCAAAGGGGGAGAGTGCTCAATCATATCAAAGGGAGAGAGACCGCAGATGGCTGGTATTCAAGAGGAGAGAAGTCGATGTCTTTAAGAGGGGAAAGGCATGTTAGTATGTGTTATGATTGCTTTGTGTTGTTTTCTCGTTTTGCTCTGATTTTCTTTTCCCTACCTTCTCCCATTATCCAATATAAGATTCAGGGGGAGAAAGACATCTAAGGGAAGGAAATCTTCGAATTCATTACATATCTTTACCTTTTGGGTACATGTCTATATCCAATAGAGTACCTAGTACTCACTCTCTACATGCCATCCCAATCTTGGTACTCTTGTGGTTTCCTGTTCTTGCATTGCTTAGTAGATGTTTCTGTGTTATCTAACCCTGTTTACTTAGGTTCATCTCTTCCAAAGCCAGCTTAAGACCACAAGGTAAGTATATGCATCACACTCATGTCCATGATGATCTCTTGCTGATGTACATATTGTTTGCAAGAAGGACTCATGAACATGAAGGTACACTTCTTAAATCCACACCATTTGCTCTGATGCATATAGCCAAGATACATGTAACTCATTACTTGCACTGTCATGGTTATGCATTCACATGATCTTATATTCTATATTTACATGATTGCATACATGTAGGGGGAGCCTATGCATGTTACATGTATTTCCAAAGCTTTACTTGGTAGTCTTCATATATTTATCTAAAGCTTTGATGTATGTTGTCATCAATTACCAAAAAGGGGGAGATTTAAAGCACAAGTGCTCCCTGGGTGATTTTGGTAATTAATGTCAACATATCTCTTGTTGGACTAATACTTCTATTTAGTATATTTCAGATAAGTTCAATAGTGGAATGGCTTGGACAAGAGTATGTGGAACCCCTTCAAGATGCTAAGGACAAAGCTTGGCAAAATCTCAAGACTCTTCATTTTCATTTTAGTGATCCAAGATCACATTGAGTCCATAGAAAAAACTAATACTATTAAAAGGGGATGAGGTGTTTCATATGGCTTGCTTTATCAAAGTTCTTAGTGATATGCTCCAAAGCCCTCAACCACTTTCTCATATCCACATATGTCCCAAACCAAAAGTCAAACTCAGCCCCACCGATTTGATCTATCCAGCGCCACCGAGTTCATTTGACATAGCCACTGCCAGAAACCCTAATCAATTCGGTCTCGCCGATGGGATCTCGGTCTCACCAAGATGGGCTTGCAAACTCTCTGCTACCTGTTGCGATAATTTTGGTCTCACCGAGATATGCAATCGGTTCCACCGAGTTTGCTTGACCAACTCTCTATTTTGCTCATTACCAAAATCGGTCTCACCGAGTTTGTGTAATCAGTCAAACTGAGTTGAGGTTTTACCCTAACCCTAGCACATCGGTCCCACCGAGTTGATCATATCGGCCCCACCAAAATTCCTAATGTTCAAATTTTGAACCATATCGGTCTGACCGAGTTTCTCGATTCGGTCCCATCGAGTTTGGTAAATTGTGTGTAATGGTTAGATTTTGTGTGGAGGATATAAATACCCCTCCACCCACTCTTCATTCGTGGAGAGAGCCATCAGAACGTGCCTACACTTCTACTATTCATTTTCTGAGAGAGAACCACCTACCCATGTGTTGAGACCAAGATATTCTAATCCAACCACAAGAATCTTGATCTCTAGTCTTCCCCAAGTTGCTTTCCACTCAAATCATCTTTCCATGAAATCCAAATCAGTGAGAGAGAGTTGAGTGGTGGGGATACTATCATTTGAAGCATAAGAGCAAGGAGTTCATCATCAACACACCATCTATTACCTTTTGGAGAGTGGTGTCTCCTAGATTAGTTAGGTGTCACTTGGGAGCCTCCGACAAGATTGTGGAGTTGAACCAAGGAGTTTGTAAGGGCAAGGAGATCGCCTACTTCATGAAGATCTACCCAAGTGAGGCAAGTCCTTCATGGGCGATGGCCATGGTGGGATAGACAAGGTTGCTTCTTCGTGGACCCTTCGTGGGTGGAGCCCTCCGTGGACTCGCGCAACTATTACCCTTCGTGGGTTGAAGTCTCCATCAACGTGGATGTGCGATATAACCACCTATCGGAACCACGCCAAAAAATCTCCGTGTCTCCAATTGCATTTGCACACTCCAATCCCATCCCTTTACTTTCTTGCAAGTTGCATGCTTTACTTTCTGCTACTCATATACTCTTGTCATGCTTGCTTGAAATGTACTGTGAATGTTTAAACTTATGCCAAAACTCCACCTTAACTTAAAAGAAATTAAAAACTGCTACTTTTCTTTGTTGAGGGTCTAATCACCCCGCTCTAGACACCTCTTCTCGATCCTACACATGGGCCTCCTTTTATAGATCAAGGGGTCACCACAATGGCAAAGTAGTCATTATGCACTGATATGATAGCAAACAGTGCTATCATACCTAACTCTGCGGGCTGACAGGGCACATTAAATGCACCGCTTAGTGTCACATCACTGGTTGCCCAGCAAGGCTTGCCGGGCCATCTTGCCAGCTCCGTGTCTGTTCTCTTGACACATCGCAGGACGGGTGTCATCTGTGGGTTTCTCCTATAGGAAATGGCTGCCATGTGGAGAATGGTTGCCACTTAATCATCTTGCGGCTTGACACCGCACTGATGAACGACGTGGGTCGTGCTGGACTGGTTGGTGAGGTGGTTTTGCCTCCGCGAGCCCCGGCAGGCCCTGCCGGGGCGCATCAGGCGCCTGCTTCTGGGGGTGGCCTTGCCCCTTGATGGGCTCGCCTGCCTGGAAAGGGAGGCCCTTCTCTTGGCGATATCTTGCTCTTCTGGCTTGGCTTTAGTCTCTCTAAGCTGCATGCTGGTTCTTCGAATCTCTTGGTTTCTTGTACTCTAGCCTGATCTTGGCTTGTCCGTGCATGAGTCAGGGGAAAATTCATATCCCTGTATATTTTCCCCGACATAAGCCCCCGGGCCTTAGCCATACGTGTCGCGGAGCACGTTTGGTTAGGCCCCAAACAGTGCACGGACACGTGGCAGGAGAGGGTTGTGCGTGCCATTTCACCATGGCGACCAATCAATCCAACATCCACCTTCCGCAATTACTACGCATCGTGGGGTCATGGTACTGTTGCAGTTATGGTAAAATGGTAACTTTCTAAAGTGTCACGCCTCCACCCCGCTTTTCCCCCTTAAGAGTAAGGAAAAATAGAGCGGCACGATTCACCTGTCTCGCGCCCTGCTCCTCCATCTTCTTCCTCCGCAAGCCAAGTGACAGTTCCTCATCTCGCTCCCCCCTCCGCCGTCATCCTCCCCAACGAATCCCTCCCCTCCCTGTGTTGCCACAGGAACGGGGAAGAAGCCCGCAGAGAAGAGAAAGCCGATGGCCGCGGCAAAGGAGGCCACCGCCGAGTGGAGAAAGAGGTCGGCGGAGCTGAACAAGAAGTGGAGCAAGGATGTCGTATTCGCCATGTCCACCTTGAGCACCCAGTTCTTCAGGCGAAGTATGGATATCTGTGGGGGCGGCCCGTTGAGAAAGGGCATGGGGTGCTCGTAGTCTACGAGGCAGGTGAGACGGATCCCCCCTGATTCTTATCAGTTCTTTGCCGCTTACTTCATCTGCGGCCTCTGTCCCCACGTCTTCGAGTTCTTCGAGGTGATTATGAACCTCTATGGGTTCCATCTCCTCGATTTCACGCCCAATGCAATGGCGACTATGACCATCTTCGTGCATTTGTGCGAGAATGTCGTCAGAGTGATGCCCAATGTGGATCTGTTCCAGCATTACTTCATCCCGAGGGTCGAGAGCAAAGTTAACTACTCCAGAATCATCAGTTGGATGCCGCGCTCACCAAGGAAGGCATGGGATTACCTCCCTGGGTACCAGCGCGAGAGGTGAGATGAATGGAGAGGAGATTGGTGCTAGATCCGGGATAAGGAAGCCCCTGAGTTCTACGAAGCACGGTAGGAGTGCGTCAAGCGCGGCAAGGATTGGAGCTTGAGAGGGCTCACTGAGGATAGGATGGGCCCAGCAATCAACAGGATCACCCATCTGGCGGCTGCCGGGTTAACCATTGAGCATGTGGGGCAAATTTTCTTCTCTGCCGCATCTCACCGCTGCAGCAAAGGGACAGACCTACGTGGCTGTATGGAGACATGGCAAACAGGATGAGGTTGCTGCCGGGGCTGGCCAACAACTTGTCGGTTTATGGCCACGGCTGGTTGTGCGACCAACTATTTGGCCGCTTTGAGTTGTTCAAGCTTCCGGCAACAGTCATCCCCCTGAACATCAACTCTGCTCGGGACCAAATACTGAAGTGGATGCCAGATTGCAATGCTGAAGGGGTATCGGGCTCTCGGAAGCTCCCCACTCTAGACGAAGAGCTCCAATGGTCGAGCACCTGGTGGAGAGGGCCACTAGGACTAAGGATGGGATGTATAAACGCACCTCCACTGCGGAGGTGGCGTATATTCTGAAGAGGGTCGAGAAGGACAAGGTGGCCCGCCGTGCAGAGATGGAGAAGGCCTCAAAGACCGGGAAAGGCAAGGGGAAGGCTGGAGACAGAAGCTCTTCCCAGGGCGGCAGTGAGGCACAAGCCACGGAAGATGCTACCGGGGAAGAGCTTGTCGGGGTTGACTTTGCCGGGCTAGACGCCCTAGCCACAGCAGCAACAGAGCTCCAGGAGGGAGAGGACGAGGAGAGGGAGGAGAACGCGGCAGCGGTCCCTGAAGATGAGTGGCTTGCGGCTGGACCGCAAGCCCCTGCACCAGACCCAGACCAGTGCACCCGTAGGTGCGCCACAGCTCGAGGAGCAGCGACCTCCAACCCAGCGCCAGCCACCAAGAGGGTAAAGAAGATCTCCACCAAGTATACCAAGGCCGAGGTGGCGTGTCGCCAATCCCCTCGCCTTGCTCAGGCCAAAGCTCCTGACGCCAAACGGCCGGCAGCCACGGAGGTGGAGTCCAGCCCCCGCTCCGGCTCGAGCTCCTTGCAGAGCTCGTCTTCCCCGGATCTCCTAACGTCATGGCAGGCGCCAAAGCTGCCGAAGAGTTCCACCCTTCCGCCTCTGAAGAGAGGACGGGAGTCTCCCCCCCCCACGGAGTTCAACTTGAACTCCATGCTTATCACGGAAGAGTCAGGAAGATTTCTTTTTGTGGTAGATATCCTTTAGGCAGACTTGAGTGCTTTTGCTGACTAACCTTCTGCTCTTGTTGTCGGTAGGGAAATGAAGGAGGACACGGAGACCCTCATCCATCGTTCCCAGAAGAGGCTCCGGCACCTCGGGTCACTGAAGGGTGTGGAGGGCTCGGTTTTGGCGGTGGAGACGCAGAAATCCCAGTACCAAGCCCCTGGTCCAGCCCTCGGCCTAGGAGAGGACACTTGGCCCCGCCCGCCGGAGATGATGGAGACAGCCTCTTCGTCCCCCAAAGCGGAGGAGGCGAGACGACACAGGGTGAGCCCCTCCCTAAAGGGCATGCTTCCTCTACCACTCAAGCCGAAGAAACCATTGTGGAACCTTCCACGACTGAGACTGCGCGGATGGCTGTCAAGTCTACGCCGGCAGAGGACGAGGCTCATGACCCAGCAACAGTTGTTGCCGGGGAAACAGAGACCCCTTCCCGGTAGACCTCCCCAGGTATCTTGCTTAATAATTCTTCTTTTCCTTCATGCTATGATTGCTTCCACTGGTTTCTTTATTCACTTTGAGACTTCCATTTCTTCGTTGTTCACTGGCCCTTTCATATGCAGCCCCTCAAACTAAAGAACCAGATTTGCTGGAGGTGGTGGCTGACATAGGGAGGGCTGCCACGGATGAAGCCGCGTAGCTCGCAGCTGCTGAGGGGCAGGATCTCACTGCTGGGGATGTTCAGGGCTCCTTGGCGATGATGGAGCATTCTTCAAAGGGTGCCACGGTAAGGGAAGTGGCCGTCGAGATGAAGATCCCACTCTAGACCATGGGCCCGCTTCCCACCGTCAGGACCGTTGCTGAGATTCCGCCACTCATCTCGAGAGCGCTGGCAATGGTGCTGTCGCTACCCGGATCTGGAGCCCCCAACCTGTCCCTCACCACAGATGCAGAGCTCGATGAAGAACTCCAGCGCCTCCTGGCTCCGCTCTACCAGGGAGCCGGAGAGGCCGATGACTCGGCTGCTATCACAATGGATTTGTCCTTAATGGAGTCCATGGTGGCGGGCATGAAGGAAATGTAGGCTCAGCATAGTCAGAAGTGGCAGGAGCTCAAGGAACGGCGTGAGTTCACCGACAAGGTGGACCAGAAGCTGAAGGACAAGTGCTTGGAGTTGCGCGAATGGCACGACAAGCAATTCAAGGTGCTCCTAAGCCATCAAGAGACGCTCCTGATGACGAGGGAGGATGTCATGGCTCGGGAGGCACGCCTAGCAGACCACAAGGCATTTCTGGACACCAAAGAGCGAGAGATCTCCCTTCGGGAGGAGAAGCTCGAAGCCGCCCTCCGTGCCAAGGATGGAAGTCTTGAGGTTTTGGTGGAGCAACACACCAAGGGACTGCAGGACAAGCTTGGAGCTGCTCTGAACACCCTTGCCACTGACCATGCTAATCAGTTGAAGAAGCTTACTGAATATATGTATGCCGCGTCTGCCGCCAAGACTGACCTCGATCGGTAGGTGGCCAAGCTGAATGAGGACCTTGCTGGGAGTGTCAAAGAGGTAGAGAAGCTCAAGGAAGAAGCACGGCGGGCGGAGGCCCTCTTGGCCGATGTGTAGCCACAACTCTCCTCCAAGACTCAGAGTTTGGATGGGTCCAATGGCACCCACAGACATGAAGGCCAGGATTGGTATCTTGGAGAGTGCGACAGAGTCCATCGAGTCCCGCCGGCAGCTGCTGTCCAAGGATCTGGAAACCGCCAAGCGTCTTCGGCAAGATGCAGAGGACGGGTTGAAGAACCGGGTCGACATGAGAAACCTCTGGATCAAGAGCGTAATAGACATCGCCAATCGCCTTGGCGCCCAAGCGGCGTCGATGGGTATGGACGGCCCAATCTACTCAGCCAGCGAGCAGGAGGTCCCGAGTGTCAAGCTAGGACTCTTCTTCAATGAATTGATCGACAAGCTGAAGGGGCATGAAGAGGGGAGGGCCGAGCGCTTCGCAACTGAGTCCCGGAAGCTCGCTCGCAACGCCCTCTTCATGGTCTTGAGCAATATCGCCTGCCGCCACCCAGAGCTCAATCTTGACGACGGATTCAAGAAGCCGCCAGCGCGTGCTAACATTACAGCCACCGAGAAGAAAGCCGCTCCCTGCGCCGACAGGGTTCTCTGCATTTAAGCTGCTCCTTCTGGCCACCGGACCAAGTACCGGGTCACTGTCATTCCCACTGGGCCCTGTAATGGAACATAACATATATTTCGCGTTTAGTTATTCTATCTCTAGTGTTCGCGCGGAATAGATATTCTTAGTTGGATCTTGAAATGCGCGTTTATCCCTTTGAACCCTATATGCTTGCGTTCGTATGATCAATTCATATGTATGCGCTGGATGCCTGCCGATATCATATTGTCGCGATTGTCATAAGGGTCCAGCCCTTAACAGTCATCTTGGTGTGGATGCGTCTCGGCAGGTTTTTCCTAGGTACCTCTCGACACAGCCTCTCGACCTGCGAGCATGGCTCTGGATAGGACGATGGTGCGATCAAAGAAACTAACCAAGGTTCCATCGCATGAGGGGTTTCACTATACGAACACTCACTAGGGCTTAAGGGATAAACGACTGCAAAGACTTGAAAGGCATCAATAAGGGGTGATAACACAAACTTAGCTTTCGTTTCGAGCCCCCTTTTTCTTCTACCGGGCCGCGCTCCCAGGTGCGCCCACGACACTTGGAGGAGCAGAAGCTAATCAGGTGATTTCTTTGTTCTCGGCAGGGACCGACATGTATTCCTTGCGGCTGGCGGGTGTCGGGGCACAGCGCCGGGCTCCTCTGGTCCTCCTCCGCTTTCTCCCCTTTCCTTTTAAGTCAGTCCAGTGGCTGCCATTGCGTGGACCACGCCAACGCAGGCAGCCTTGCCGAAATATGCTTGTCGGGGTATCTAACGATGGACTCATACCAGCACTTCGCCCAGGATTACCCCCTAATAGGGGAAATACTGGACCGAGCGTCGCACGGTAATCGTCGACATCGATGACGTTGAGGCTGAATCAATTCGACTGCTAACAAAGGAAAAGGATGGGGAGGAAGGAGCCCATGCTCGCACATCTCACGCACTCTCTCTCCAGATGGTGCCCACAACGTGGGTACGCTGTACGGGCCGCCGGGACGGGTTTATCGCCACCAGCGGCGTTCTTCTCCATAGCCATCGCCACAGCGAGCCTTGGAGAGCGATAAAATGGCGCGGGGGTTGCTCCCCGCTTTGCTTCTGCGTCTTTGCGGGCGCCATGGTCGATGGCACCATCGAAGACGAAGATGGTGAGGAAGCTGACGTGTTGCGCACACTTTCAGGTTCGCGCAAGCGATTCCCCTACCTGGCACGCCAAAGATGTCGCGGGATATCCGCGGCCACCTATGGGACCGGAGGCCCCTTGCTGGTTCGGCAGGGGGACTCGCGTTGAACAAAGAGCAGACCAGCATACGACAGCACGGCAGAGAGAACACAAGCAATTTACCCAGGTTTGGGCCGCCGCGAGGCATAAAACCCTACTCCTGCTTTGGTGGATTGATGGTGGAATGGAGGTGGTGAAGCATAGTACACTTGCCCGGCAGGGGTTGCCTTAGGGCGGCAGCGACTAAGCGCGTATGGGGTGTGGGTTCGTCAACTTTCCAACCCTCTCTACGGTTGCCATGGGCCTCCTTTTATAGATCAAGGGATCACCACAATGGCAAAGTAGTCATTATGCACTGATATGATAGCAAACAGTGATATCATACCTAACTCTACGGGCTGACAGGGCACATTAAATGCACCGCTTAGTGTCACATCACTGGTTGCCCGACAAGGCTTGCCGGGCTATCTTGCCACCTCCGTGTCTGTTCTCTTGACACATCGCAGGACAGGTGTCATCTGTGGGTTTCTCCTGTAGGTAATGGCTGCCATGTGGCGAATGGCTGGCACTTAATCATCTTGCGGCTTGACACCGCACTCATGGACGATGTGGGTCGTGCTGGACTGGTTGGTGAGGTGGTTTTGCCTCCGCGAGCCCCGGCAGGCCCTGTCGGGGCGCCTCGGGCGCCTGCTTCTGGGAGTGGCCTTGCCCCTTGCCGGGCTCGCTTGCCCGGTAAGGGAGGCCCTTCTCTTGGCGATATCTTGCTCTTCTAGCTTGCCTTTAGTCTCTCTGAGCTGCATGCTGGTTCTTCGAATCTCTTGATTTCTTGTACTCTGGCCTGGTCTTGGCTTGTCCGTGCACAAGTCAGGGGAAAATGCATACCCTTGTATATTTTCACCGACATTTCGCAATGATTTTTCTTGGACCAGAAGACACCCAGGAGACTTGGAGTGCAAGTCAGAAAAGCCATGAGGCGGCCACAAGGGTGGAGGGCGCGCCCAGGGGGTGCCCCCCCAACATTGTGGGCCCCTCATAGCTCTCCTAACCTAATTCTTCCTCCTACATATACTCTTATACCCCAAAAACATCCGAGGGAGCCACGAAACCACTTTTCCACCGCTGCAACCTTCTGTACCCGTGAGATCCCATCTTGGGGCCTTTTCCGGCGTCCTGCCGGAGGGGGAATCGATCACGGAGGGCTTCTACATCAACAACATTGCCTCTCCGATTAAGCGTGAGTAGTTTACTTCAGACCTACGGGTCCATAGCTAGTAGCTAGGTGGCTTCTTCTCTCTCTTTGATTCTCAATACCATGTTCTCCTCGATGTTCTTGGAGATCTATTCGATGTAATACTCTTTTGCGGTGTGTTTGCCAAGATCCGATGAATTGTGGGTTTATGAACTTGATTATCTATGAATATTATTTAATTCTTCTCTGAATTCCTATATGCATGATTTGATATCTTTGCAAGTCTCTTCGAACTATCGATTTGGTTTGGCCAACTAGATTGGTTTTTCTTTCCATGGGAGAAGTGCTTAGCCTTGGGTTCAATCATGCGGTGCTCGATCCTAGTGACAGAAGGGGAACCGACATGTATTGTATTGTTGCCATCGAGGATAACAAGATGGGGTTTTCATCATATTGCTTGAGTTAATCCCGGTACATCATGTCATCTTACTTAATGTGTTACTCTGTTCTTATGAACTTAATACTCTATATGCAGGCAGGAGTCGGTCGATGTGTGGAGGAATAGTAGTAGATGCAGAATCGTTTCGGTCTACTTGACACAGACGTGATGCCTATATTCATGATCATTGCCTTAGATATCGTCATAACTTTGCGCTTTTCTATCAATTGCTTGGCAGTAATTTATTCACTCACCGTAATAATTTCTATCTTGAGAGAAGCCACTAGTGAAACCTATGGCCCCCGTGTCTATTTTACATCATATTAGTTTCCCGTCAACTTTCCAATTTCTATTGTCGTTCCTTACTTTGCAATCTTTACTTTCCATTCCATAAACCAAAAATACCAAAAATATTACTTTACCATTTATCCATCTCTATCATATCTCACTTTGCGAATAACCATGAAGGGATTGACAACCCCTTTGTCGTGTTGGTTGCAAGTTGGTGTTTGTTTGTGCAGGTATCGGTGGCTTGTCGTGTTGTCTCCTACTGGAATGATACCTTGGTTCTCAAAACTGAGGGAAATACTTATGCTACTTTGCTGCATCACCATTTCCTCTTCAAGGGAAAAACCAACGCAAGCTCAAGAGGTAGCAGCCACCCAAAATGTTTTATCTCTATCTTTTTCGCTTTGAGCTCTGGCACCTCTACAAATCCCTACTTCCCTCCACAAAGGTCATTTTTATTTACTTTATGCAATTTTTATTTTTACTTGAGTCTCCATCTTCTCTTATAAAGCACCAACTAAGGGGCACTATGATCGTACTTGAGCATTGGGTGTAGCTAATATGCGAGTGTGTTTCATGAATGGATCAATGGTTGAGCATAATGGGCTAGGGATAACTTGCTTTAGCGTTGATATTTTGAAAGACATGTTTGCTTGTTGATATGCATGAGTATTAAAGTCATCATGTCAAAACTAGACTATTGCTTTGAACCATATAAAAGTCCAATTGTCCATGTTATAAAGGAAAGAATATGTGATGAACATGTTAGGCAGAATTCCACATCAAAAATTCTGTTTTTATCATTTACCTACTCGAGGACGGCCATGAATTAAGCTTGGGGATGCTGATACGTCTCCGTTGTATCTATAATTTTTTATTGTTCTATGCTGTTATATTATCATTCTTGGATGTTTTACAATCATTTTATATCATTTTTGGGACTAACCTATTGACATAGTGCCAAGTGCCAGTTGTTGTTTTCTGCTTGTTTTTTACATCGCAGGAAATCAATATCAAATGGAGTCCAAATCTAGCGAAACTTTTTGTGGATTTTTTTTGGACCAGAAGACACCAGATGGGCCAGAGAAGCACCTGGGGGTGCCCCGAGGGGGGCACAACCCACCAGGGCGTGCATGGGCCCCCAGGCACGCCCAGGTGGGTTGTGCCCACCTCGGTGGCCTCCCTCACCACCTCTTTGCTCTATAAATACCCCAATATTCCAGAAACCCTAGGGGAATCGACGAAAATCAATTCCAGCCGCCGCAAGTTCCAGAAACCACAGATCCAATCTAGACACCATCACGGAGGGGTTCATCATCCTCATTGGTGCCTCTCCGGTGATGTGTGAGTAGTTCATTGTAGACCTACGGGTCCGTAGTTAGTATCTAGATGGCTTCCTCTCTCTCTCTCTTTTCATTCTCAATACAATGGTCTCTTGGAGATCAATTTGATGTTACTCTTTTTGCGGTGTGTTTGTTGGGATCTGATGAACTTTGAGTTTATGATCAGATCTATGTTTTTATCCATGAAAGTTATTTGAGTCTTTTGATCTCTTATATACATGATTACTTATAGCCTCGTATTTCTTCTTCGAATCTTTGGTTTAGTTAGGTTAACTGGATCAATTTTTCTTGCCATGGGAAGAGGTGCTTTGTGATGGGTTCGATCTTACGATGCTTCATCCCAGTGACAGAAGGGGAAATGACACATATGTATCGTTGCTATTAAGGATAACAAGATGGGGTCTATTTCTACATAAATAGATCTTGTCTACATCATGTCATCATTCTTATTGCATTACTTTGTTCCTCCATGAACTTAATACACTAGATGTATGCTGGTTAGCGGTCGATGTGTGGAGTAATAGTAGTAGATGTAGGCAGGAGTCGGTCTACTAATCTTGGATGTGATGCCTATATAATGATCATTGCCTAGATATCATCATGATTATTTGAAGTTCTATCAATATCCCAACAGTAATTTGTTTACCCACCGTATGCTATTTTTTCTTGAGAGAAGCCACTAGTGAAATCTACGGCCCCTGGGTCTCTTCTTTATTATATTTGCCTTCACGATCTACTTTTATTTGCTTTTATTTTAAGATCTATTAATCTAAAAATACAAAAATACCTTGCTGCAATTTTTATTTATTTATTTTATCTCGCATTCCCGCGAGATCTATTTATCCAATCTACTACAATTTTACCTATCTTTTTACCCATGAGGGATTGACAACCCCTCTCTTATGTCGGGTTGCAAGTATTTGTTCTTTGTGTATAGGAGTTGTTTATGTGGTGTTGCGTGGTTCTCCTACTGGTTCGATAACCCTGGTCTCATCACTGAGGTAAATACCTACCATAGTTCTGCTGCATCATCCCTTCCTCTTCGGGGAAATACCGACGTAGTTCAAGCCGCATCAGCAAGGTGCTTCAATTCTGAAACAAGTCTGTGGTGACAAGTGTTGAGGGATTTTTGTGGGTCCTAACATTGGTTCTCAAGCTAGTACGTGAAATTTGTAGTCGAGGGATGTCATGTTATGATACTAGTACATCGAGAAGACAAGTGAAGGGGGTGCACGATTTACTAAGGTTCAGGCTCCCAAGGTGGTAAAAAATATTTCTTGTGTTGCTTTTTTCATAAATGGAGAATGTTGAGGATTACAATGTCGAGGTGGGGTGTACTCGAGGAGTCAGAGATCCTAGATGAGTTGGGGCAGTGTTTTGTACGGGAAGCGCTCGAAATCTTCTACATGTCATGTAGGGCAACATGAGATGGAAAGGAACAGATCCCCATTCTATGGTGTGTAGGGTAACATCCACGTGTAGGATAGCGATGGTCTTCTGAAATGATGGAACGAACAGCTTCTTTAGGACTTGTTTTCTTGCAAATCATGTAATAAACTATGAAAAAACTAAAGGAAAACTAAAATTAACATAACATAAGACATTGCTTTATAAGAAAATATGTTGTTCTATTTCTCAGAGTTCTTTGTTAGTATGTGTGAAATAACAACATATACAAAAGGTTCCCTGTTTACAAAGGCTTACATTAGCATGTGACCAAATTTAAACATGGTTTTATTTGATTACCTTTGTTAGTAAACAAACATGATTAATGTACAAAGATTAGTATGCTAATTTAGGTATGAACCAAAATATGCACTAAGTGGCACCTTACTTTATATTATAGCACACCAACGCTACTATTAGCATTTGTACAAATTCATACACGGCTAGTTATTGTTAGGTATTTTTCTCGAAAAACTACAAGATTTATGTAACTATTAACATGCCCGTGCATTGCACGGAACACCAAGATTGGGGGTGGACGGCGCCGGCAGTGACCATCACACCAGATTGTTCCATGGCCTTCTGGATGTGGTGGGGAAGGCATAAGGTTGATTGTGAGAGACAAGGAGTTGTTCGTAAATATGGAAACAAGCATGGGCATATTTTTGCAAAACCGCAGCGGTTTGCTTTGTATGCATCAGATCTAGATCTGACAGCGATTGGTGAAAGATGGCAGGCACACCATCATCACCAACTCAGATTTTTATAGGAGTAAAGATAACTGATTTGTACTATTATGTAAGTATAAACCTACCATAAAACTACATGCATCTATGTGTACATAAATTCTAGTAACCATCAGTTACATACAGCCCGTGGTAACCACCTAAACAATCCTTAAGTATTAGACTAATAGCACAACAGGCTAAATTAACTAAGAACAAATCAATACGCCATGTTTTACAAAACAACCATTGTAAAAAGCATATCGTCCTCTCTTTAGGGCCCTCTAGAAGCATGATGTAGAAGTGTTTTGGCATGCATTATGTGATCATTGTCGCACAAACCCCTAGTGTCCAAAGAGTTTGGGAACTACAAACCCAAACTATCGCTTCAATAAAAAATAATACATTTGGCTATGATTCAAATGGGATTGGAAGACAACGATGAAGGATTTACCTACATTTTGTTGGTTGATTCTGCATGCCTAGGGTTTTCTAGAGGTTGTCGAGGTGTTGGACGGCGATGGGCGACGGAGACATGTGGTCACTATCACCTACGAAGATCATATATGTGAAAGGCAGCGATGATAGTAGTGGGCGAGAGGCATCGACGAGAGGCGAGATTTGAGGATTGGATCAGCGAGCATAGAGGGTAAAGTAGAGAAGAAGAGCAATGTTGATATTTATGTGACAATAGGAGAGTGTCTCTCCGGTTAGGGCCCACTTGGCAGCGACGAAAAAAATCATTAGCCTACAATGTCAATGATGATGTGTTGTGAATGTCGATGATGAACATGCATAGAGGAAAATGTACCCATGTCGAGGACTTCTTGTATTTGTTCGTTCTATTAAAATGCAAAGGCTAGTCTCATGTTGATGTCGATGATGGTGTGTTGTGAATCTCGATGATGAACATGGAGAGCTTATTTCGTGGTGTTCTTGTTGTAGGGAAAATCCGAGTGGCCTATGTTTTGCCAGAATGTTGATTCATTTTGGTTCCGGCAAATTACAAGTGCTTCATATGTCCTATTTTTAGCAAAGGTCCTGCCAAATTTTTTGGCATGACTTGTGGTAGAAATAGGACATATCGGGTGTCCTACCTTAGTAGTAACTAGGACAAATGATGATCTATGAAAACGCTGCCACAGTGGTGAAAAAGATAGTCCATTTGTTTTGTGTGCATTTTGTTATATGTAAAGTTGATTGCTACCTCTTGAGCACTGCGTTGGATTCCCCGAAGAGGAGAGGATGATGCAGCAAAGTAGCGTAAGTATTTCCCTCAGTTTTTGAGAACCAAGGTATCAATCCAGTAGGAGGCCACGCACAAGTCCCTCATACCTACACAAAAACAATAGCTCAGCGCAACCAACGCGCTTAGGGGTTGTCAATCCCTTCACGGTCACTTACGAAAGTGAGATCTAATAGAGATGATAAATAATATTTTTGGTATAGAGATGCAAAGTAAAAAGTAAAAGCAAAGCAATAATAAAGTGATGGAGTTTGATATGACGAGAAAGAGACCCGGGGGGCATAGGTTTCACTAGTGGCTTCTCTCAAGAGCATAAGTATTCTACTGTGGGTGAACAAATTACTGTTGAGCAATTGACAGAATTGAGCATAGTTATGAGAATATCTAGGTATGATCATGTATATAGGCATCACGTCCGAGACAAGTAGACCGAAACGATTCTGCATCTACTACTATTACTCCACTCATCGACCGCTATCCAACATGCATCTAGAGTATTAAGTTAAAAATAGAGTAACGCCTTAAGCAAGATGATATGATGTAGAGGGATAGTTTCATGCTATATGATAAAAACCCCATCTTGTTATCCTCGATGGCAACGATACAATACGTGCCTTGCTGCCCCTTCTGTCACTGGGAAAGGATACCGCAAGATTGAACCCAAAGCTAAGCACTTCTCCCATGGCAAGAACAACCAATCTAGTAGGCCAAACCAAACTGATAATTCGAAGAGACTTGCAAAGATAACCAGTCGTACATAAAAGAATTCAGAGAAGATTCAAATATTATTCATAGATAGACTTGATCATAAACCCACAATTCATCGGTCTCAACAAACACACCGCAAAAAGAAGATTACATCGAATAGATCTCCATGAGAGAGGGGGAGAACATTGTATTGAGATCCAAAAGGAGAGAAGAAGCCATCTAGCTACTAACTATGGACCCGTAGGTCTGAAGTAAACTACTCACACTTCATCGGAGGGGCTTGGATGATGATGTAGAAGCCCTCCGTGATCGATGCCCCCTCCGGTGGAGCTCCGGAACAGGCCCCAAGATGGGATCTCGTGGATACAGAAAGTGGTGGCGGTGGAATTAGGTTTTTGGCTCCTCTTCTGATCGTTTGGGGGTACGTGGATATATATAGGAGGAAGAAGTACGTCGGTGGAGCTTCGAGGGGCCCACGAGGCAGGGGGCGTGCCCTCCACCCTTGTGACCGCCTCGTGGCTTTCTTGACGGAGGGTCCAAGTCTCCTGGGTCTTATCTGATGAGAAAATCACGTTCCCGAAGGTTTCATTCCGTTTGGACTCCGTTTGATATTTTGTTTCTCCGAAACATTGGGCAAAAAACAGCAATTCTGGGTTGGGCCTCCGGTTAATAGGTTAGTCCCAAAAATAATATAAAATTGGAAAATAAAGCCCAATATAGTCCAAAACAGTAGATAATATAGCATGGAGCAATCAAAAATTATAGATACGTTGGAGACGTATCAAGCATCCCCAAGCTTAATTCCTGCTCGTCCTCGAGTAGGTAAATGATAAAAACAGAATTTTTGATGCGGAGTGCTACTTGGCATAATTTTAATGTAATTCTTCTTAATTGTGGTATGAATATTCAGATCTGAAAGATTCAAGATAAAAGTTCATATTGACATAAAAATGATAATACTTCAAGCACTAACTAAGCAATTATGTCTTCTCAAAATAGCATGGCCAAAGAAAGTTCATCCCTGCAAAATCATATAGTTTAGTCATGTTTCATTTTCGTCACACAAGAATGCTCTCATCATGTACAACCCCGATGACAAGCCAAGAAATTGTTTCATACTTTAGTAATCTCAAACCTATAAACTTTCACGCAATATATGAGCATGAGCCATGGACATAGCACTATGGGTGGAATAGAATATAATGGAGGGGGGTTATGTGGAGAAGACAAAAAAGGAGAAAGTCTCACATCAACGAGGCTAATCAATGGGCTATGGAGATGCCCACCGATTGATGTTAATGCAAGGAGTAGGGATTGCCATGCAACGGATGCACTAGAGCTATAAATGTATGAAAGCTCAACAAAAGAAACTAGTGGGTGTGCATCCAACTTGCTTGCTCACGAAGACCTAGGGCACTTGAGGAGGCCCATTGTTGGAATATACAAGCCAAGTTCTATAATGAAAAATTCCCACTAGTATATGAAAGTGATAACATGAGAGACTCTCTACTATGAAGATCATGGTGCTACTTTGAAGCACAAGTGTGGTAAAAGGATAGTAACATTGTCCCTTCTCTCTTTTTCTCTCATTTTTTGGGCCTTTTCTTTTTTTATGGCCTTTCTATTTTTGGGGGGGGGGGACCTTCTCTTTTTTTATGGCCTTTTTTTATTCCTCACTTGGGACAATGCTCTAATAATGATGATCATCACACTTCTATTTATTTACAACTCAATGATTACAACTCGATACTAGAACAAATATGACTCTATATGAATGCCTCCGGCGGTGTACCGGGATATGCAATGAACCAAGAATGACATGTATGAAAGAATTATGAACGGTGGCTTTGCCACAAATACTACGTCAACTACATGATCATGCTAAGCAATATGACAATGATGAATGTGTCATGATGAACGGAATGATGGAAAGTTGCATGGCAATATATCTCGGAATGGCTATGGAAATGCCATAATAGGTAGGTATGGTGGCTGTTTTGAGGAAGATATAAGGAGGTTTATGTGTGAAAGAGCGTACCATATCACGGGGTTTGGATGCACCGGCGAAGTTTGCGCCAACTCTCAATGTGAGAAAGGGCAATGCACGGTACCAAAGAGGCTAGCAAGGATGGAAGGGTGAGAGTGCGTATAATCCATGGACTCAACATTAGTCATAAAGAACTCACATACTTATTGCAAAAATCTACAAGTCATCAAAAACCTTAGCACTACGTGCATGCTCCTAGGGGGATAGATTGGTAGGAAAAGACCATCGCTCGTCCCCGACCGCCACTCATAAGGAAGACAATCAAATAACACCTCATGTTTCAAATTTGTTGCATAACGTTTACCATACGTGCATGCTATGGGACTTGCAAACTTCAACACAAGTATTTCTCAATTTCACAACTACTCAACTAGCATGACTTTGATATTATTACCTCCATATCTCAAAACAATCATCAAGCATCAAACTTTTCTTAGTATTCAACACACTCATACGAAAGTTTTATTATTAATCTAGCATACCAAGCATATTAGGATTTTAAGCAAATTACCATGCTATTAAGACTCTCAAAATAATCTAAGTGAAGCATGAGAGATCAATATTTTCTATAAAACAAATCCACCACCATGCTCTAAAAGATATAAGTGAAGCACTAGAGCAAAAACTATAAAGCTCAAAAGATATAAGTGAAGCACATAGAGTATTCTAACAAATTCCAAATCATGTATGGCTCTCTCAAAAGATGTGTATAGCAAGGATGATTGTGGTAGACTAACAAGCAAAGACTCAAATCATAAAAGACGCTCCAAGCAAAACACATATCATGTGGTGAATAAAAATATAGCTCCAAGTAAAGTTACCGATTGAAGTAGACGAAAAAGAGGGGATGCCTTCCGGGGCATCCCAAAGCTTTGGCTTTTAGGTTTCCTTATATTATATTGGGGGTTACATGGGCATCCCCAAGCTTAGGATCTTGCCACTCCTTGTTCCATAGTCCATTAAATCTTTACCCAAAACTTGAAAACTTCACAACACAAAACTTAAAGTAGAAAACTCGTGAGCTCCGTTAGCGAAGGAAAACAAAATACCACTTCAAGGTACTGTAATGAACTCATTATTTATTTATATGGGTGTTATACCTACTGTATTCCAACTTATCTATGGATTATAAACTATTTTACTAGCCATAGATTCATCAAAATAAGCAAACAACACACGAAAAACAGAATCTGTCAAAAACAGAACAGTCTGTAGTAATCGGTAGCTAGCGCAAGATATGGAACCCCAAAAATTCTAAAATAAATTTCTGGACGTGAGGAATTTATCTATTAATCATCTTCAAAAAGAATTAACTAAATATCACTTTCCAAATAAAAATTACAGCAGTTCTCGTGAGCACTAAAGTTTCTGTTTTTTACAGCAAGTTCAACAAGACTTTCCCCAAGTCTTCCCAACGGTTCTACTTGGCACAAACACTAATTAAACACAAAAACACAACCAAAACAGAGGCTAAATAATTTATTTATTACTAAACAGGAGCAAAAAGCAAGGAATAAAAATAAAATTGGGTTGCCTCCCAACAAGCGCCATCGTTTAACGCCCCTAGCTAGGCATAACAATCAAGAATAGATCTAGGTATTGCCATCTTTGGTTGGCAATCCATAAGTGGCTCTCATGATAGATTCATATGGTAATTTTATTTTCTTACTAGGGAATTGTTCCATGCCATTTTTTAATGAAAACTGAAATCTAATATTCCCTTCCTTCATATCAATAATTGCACCAACCGTTCTAAGGAAAGGTCTACCGAGAATAATAGGGCAAGAAGGATTGCAATCTATATCAAGAACAATAAAATCTACGGGCACATAATTCCTATTAGCAACAATAAGAACATCATTAATTCTTCCCATAGGTTTCTTAATAGTGGAATCCGCAAGATGCAAGTTTAGAGAGCAATCATCAAAATTACGGAAATCTAGCAAATCACACAAATTTTTGGGAATAGTAGAGACACTAGCACCCAAATCACACAAAGCATAAAACTCATGATCTTTAATTTTAATTTTAATAGTTTGTTCCACTCATCATAAAGTTTTCTAGGGATAGAAACTTCCAATTCAAGTTTTTCTTCATAAGATTGCATCAAGGCAACAACGATATGTTTAGTAAATGCTTTATTTTGACTATAAGCATGAGGAGATTTTACCACGGATTGCAACAAGGAAATACAATCAATTAAAGAGAAATTTTCATAATTAAATTCCTTGAAATCCAATATAGTGGGTTTAGCAACATCTAGGGTTTTAATTTCTTCAATCCCGCTTTTATCAAATTTAGCATCAAGATCAACAAATTCCGAATTCTTAGAACGCCTTCTAGGTAAAGGTGGATCATATTTAGTCCCATAATTATCAAGATTCATATTACAAAACAAAGATTTAATAGGGGACACATCAATAACTTTTAGATCTTCATCATTATTTTCATAGGAACTAGAAGAACATGCTTTTATAAAGGCATCTTTCTTAGCACGCATCCTAGCAGTTCTTTCTTTGCACTCGTCAATGGAAATTCTCATGGCTTTGAGAGACTCATTGATATCATGCTTAGGTGGAATAGATCTAAGTTTCAAAGAATCAACATCAAGAGCAATTCTATCAACGTTCCTAGCCAAATCATCAATCTTAAGCAATTTTTCTTCAATCATAGCATTAAAATTCTTTTGCGAAGAAATAAATTCTTTAATATTAGATTCAAAATCAGAGGGCATCTTATTATAATTTCCATAAGAATTTTTGTAGGAATTACCATAATTATTAGAGGGATTACTAGGATAAGGCCTAGGATTGAAATTTCCTCTATACGCGTTGTTACCAAAATTGTTCCTACCAACAAAATTCACATCCATAGATTCATCATTATTCTCAATCAAAGTAGACAAAGGCATATCATTAGGATCATATGAAACACTCTTAGTAGCAAATAATTTCATAAGTTCATCCATCTTTCCACTCAAAACATTAATTTCTTCTATCGCATGCACCTTTTTATTAGTAGATCTTTCAGTGTGCCATTGAGAATAATTAACCATAATATTATCTAGGAGTTTAGTAGCTTCTCCTAAAGTGATTTCCATAAAAGTGCCTCCCGCGGCCGAATCTAAAAGATTTCTAAAAGCAAAATTCAATCCGGCATAAAAATTCTGAACAATCATCCACAAATTTAAACCATGAGTAGGGCAATTACGTATCATTAATTTCATTCTCTCCCAAGCTTGTGCAACATGTTCATGATCAAGTTGCTTAAAATTCATAATATCGTTTCTAAGAGAGATGATCTTAGCGGGAGGAAAATACTTAGAGATAAAAGCATCTTTGCACTTGTTCCATGAATCAATACTATTTTTAGGCAAAGATGAAAACCAAGCTTTAGCACGATCTCTAAGCGAAAAAGTAAATAGCTTCAATTTAACAATATCATTATCGACATCTTTCTTCTTTTGCATGTCACACAAATCAACGAAGCTATTAAGATGGGTAGGGGCATCTTCACTAGGAAGGCCGGAAAACGGATCTTTCATGACAAGATTCAGCAAAGAAGTATTAATTTCACAAGATTCAGCATCGGTAAGAGGAGCAATCGGAGTGCTACGGAAATCATTATTGTTGGTATTGGTGAAGTCACACAATTTAGTATTATCTTGAGCCATTGCGACAAACAAGCAATCCAACACACGAGCAAACAAAAAGCAAACGGGCAAAAGAGGCAAATAGAGAGAGAGAGAGGGAGGATAGAGAGAGAGAGGGTGAATAAAATGGCAAGGGTGAAGTGGGGGAGAGGAAAATGAGAGGCAAATGGCAAATAATGTAATGCGGGAGATAGGGATTGTGATGGGTACTTGGTATGTTGACTTTTGCACAGACTCCCCGGCAACGGCGCCAGAAATGGCTCGTTGTCGGGAGTCAAATCTTGACTTGCGTGAACCTCCCCGGCAATGGCGCTAGAAATTCTTCTTGCTACCTCTTGAGCACTGCGTTGGATTCCCCGAAGAGGAAAGGATGATGCAGCAAAGTAGCATAAGTATTTCCCTCAGTTTTTGAGAACCAAGGTATCAATCCAGTAGGAGGCCACGCACAAGTCCCTCGTACCTACACAAAAACAATAGCTCAACGCAACCAACGCGCTTAGGGGTTGTCAATCCCTTCACGGTCACTTATGAAAGTGAGATCTGATAGAGATGATAAATAATATTTTTGGTATTTTTGGTATAGAGATGCAAATTAAAAAGTAAAAGCAAAGTAAAAGCAAAGCAATAATAAAGTGATGGAGATTGATATGATGAGAAAGAGACCCGGGGGCCATAGGTTTCACTAGTGGCTTCTCTCAAGAGCATAAGTATTCTACAGTGGGTGAACAAATTACTATTGACCAATTGACAGAACTGGGCATATTTATGTGAATATCTAGGTATGATCATGTATATAGGCATCACGTCCGAGACAAGTACACCGAAACGATTCTGCATCTACTACTATTACTCCACACATCGACCGCTATCCAGCATGCATCTAGAGTATTAAGTTAAAAATAGAGTAACGCCTTAAGCAAGATGACATGATGTAGAGGGATAGTTTCATGCAATATGATAAAAAAACCATCTTGTTATCCTCGATGGAAACGATACAATATGTGCCTTGCTGCCCCTTCTGTCACTGGGAAAGGACACCGCAAGATCGAACCCAAAGCTAAGCACTTCTCCCATGGCAAGAACAACCAATCTAGTAGGCCAAACCGAACTGATAATTCGAAGAGAATTGCAAAGATAACCAATCATACATAAAAGAATTCAGAGAAGATTCAAATATTATTCATAGATAGACTTGATCATAAACCCATAATTCATCGATCTCAACAAACACACCGCAAAAAGAAGATTACATCGAATAGATCTCCACGAGAGAGGGGGAGAACATTGTATTGAGATCCAAAAAGAGAGAAGAAGCCATCTAGCTACTAACTATGGACCCGTAGGTCTGAAGTAAACTACTCACACTTCATCGGAGGGGCTTGGATGATGATTTAGAAGCCCTCCGTGATCGATGCCCCCTCCAGCGGAGCTCCGGAACAGGCCCCAAGATGGGATCTCGTGGATACAGAAAGTTGCGGCGGTGGAATTAGGTTTTTGGCTCCTCTTGTGATCGTTTGGGGGTACGTGGATATATATATAGGAGGAAGAAGTACGTCGGTGGAGCTTCGAGGGGCCCACAAGGCAGGGGGCGGGCCCTAGGGGGGGCGCCCTCCACCCTCGTGACCGCCTCGTGGCTTTCTTGATGGAGGGTCCAAGTCTCTTGGGTCTTATCTGATGAGAAAATCACGTTCCCGAAGGTTTCATTCCGTTTGGACTCCGTTTGATATTATGTTTCTCCAAAACACTGAAATAGGCAAAAAACAGCAATTCTGGGTTGGGCCTCCGGTTAATAGGTTAGTCCCAAAAATAATATAAAAGTGGAAAATAAAGCCCAATATGGTCCAAAATAGTAGATAATATAGCATGGAGCAATCAAAAATTATAGATACGTTGGAGACGTATCATTGATCCATGCTTAGGGTTTACTTTCAATCTGATGGGGCTCCCTATGTGATAGATTGATGTTCTTGAGGGAAGTATCTCGACTGTTGTCGTTGGGGTCGCTTCCCCCTCTTCTCCTTGTGCTAGACCTTCGTAATGCACTAGGGGAAGGAGGGGAAGCAACCATCATGGATAGTTGAAATATCAGTGAGGGAGTGTCCACCATATACACCAACATTTATCCTGATTGTTGTCATGGGGGTCTGATGTGGCTTGAACTACGTCGGTATTTCCCCATAGAGGAAGGGATGATGCAATAGAGCTACGGTAGGTATTTCCCTCAGTGATGAGACCAAGGTTATCGAACCACTAGGAGAACCACGCAACAACACGTAAACAACTCCTGCACACAAAGAACAAATACTTGCAACCTTAAGAGAGGGGTTGTCAATCCCTCACAGGTAAAAGGATATGTACAATTGTAGTAGATTGCATAAATAGATCTCGCGGGAACGCGAGATAAAATAAATAAACAAAAATTGCAGCAAGGTATTTTTTGGTTTTTGGATTAATAGATCTGAAAATAAAAGCAAATAAAAATAGATCGCGAAGGAAAATATTATAAAGAAGAGACCCGGGGCCGTAGGTTTCACTAGTCGCTTCTCTCGAGAAAAATAGCAACGGTGGGTAAACAAATTACTGTTGGGAAATTGATAGAACTTCAAATAATCATGAAGATTCAGGCAAGTGTCATTATATAGGCATCAAGTCCAAGATTAGTAGACCGACTCCTGCCTGCATCTACTATTATTACTACACACATCGACCGCTATCCAGCATGCATCTAGTGTATTAAGTTATGGAGAAACAAAGTAATGCAATAAGAACGACGACATGATGTAGACAAGATCTATTTATGTAGAAATAGACCCCATTTACGTGTCGGTTCCCCTTCTGTCACTGGGATCAAGCACCGTATGATCAAACCAATACAAAGCGCCTCTTCCCATGGCAAGAAAAATCGATCTAGTTGTCCTAATAAACCAAAGATTCAAAGAAGAAATACAACGCTATAAGTAATCATGCATATAAGAGATCAAAAGACTCAAATAACAAAGATCTGATCATAAACTCAAAGTTCATCGGATCCCAACAAACACACCGCAAAAAGAGTTACATCAAATAGATCTCCAAGAGACCATTGTATTAAGAATCAAGAGAGAGAGGGGAAGCCATCTAGCTACTAACTACGGACCCTAAGGTCTACAAAAGACTACTCACGCATCATCGGAGAGGCACCAATGAGGATGATGAACCCCTCCGTGATGGTGTTTAGATTGGATCTGGTGTTTCTAGAAGTTGCGGTGGTTGGAATTGATTTTCGTCGACTCCCCTAGGGTTTCTGGAATATTGGGGTATTTATAGAGCAAAGAGGCGGTGCGGGAGGCCACCGAGGTGGGCACAACCCACCTGGGCGTGCCTGGGGGCCCAGGCGCGCCATGGTGGGTTGTGCCCCCCTCGGGGCACCCCCAGGTGCTTCTCCGGCCCATTGGGTGTCTTCTGGTCCATACAAAAATCCACAAAAAGTTTCGGTGCATTTGGACTCCGTTTGATATTGATTTCCTGCGATGTAAAAAACAAGCAAAAGACAGCAACTAGCACTGGGCACTATGTCAATAGGTTAGTACCAAAAAATGATATAAAATGATTATAAAACATCCAATAATGATAATATAACAGCATGTAACAATCAAAAATTATAGATACATTGCAGACGAGTCAGCATCCCCAAGCTTAATTCCTACTCATCCTCGAGTAGGTAAATGATAAATACAAATTTTTTGATGTGGAATGCTGCCTAGCATGTTCATCACATATTCTTTCTTTTATAGCATGGACAATTGGACTTTTATATGGTTCAAAGCA
This sequence comes from Triticum urartu, assembly GCF_003073215.2. NCBI lineage: Eukaryota > Viridiplantae > Streptophyta > Magnoliopsida > Poales > Poaceae > Triticum > Triticum urartu. The sequence continues at coordinate 65,638,455 of NC_053022.1, read as the reverse complement.
ATAGTCTAGTTTTGACATGAGGAATTTAATACTCAAGCATATCAACAAGCAACCATGTCTTTCAAAATATCAATGATAAAGCAAGTTGTCCCTAGCCCATTATGCTCAATCATTAATCCATTCATGGAACACACTAGGATATTAGCTGCACCCAATGCTCAAGTATGATCATAGTTCCCCTTAGTTGGTGCTTTATAAGAGAATATGGAGACTCAAATAAAAATTGCATAAAGTAAGTAGGAAGGCCCTTTGCAGAGGGGAGTAGGGATTTGTAGAGGTGCCAGAGCTCAAATCGAAAAAGATAGAGATAAAACATTTTGGGTGGCATGCTTTTCCTGTCAACGAAAATGGTCGAGTATTTCCCAATACTTTCCATGCTAGATATATCATAGGAGGTTCCCAAACAGAAAATAAAGTTTATTCCTTTTTCCACCATACTTTCACTTTCCATGGCTAACCGTATCCACAGGTGCCTTCCATACCAACACTTTCCAATGAATTTATTATTTGACAACATAAAGTAAACTCATTTTTCATTTCAGGACTGGGCATCCCTAATACCTTTGTCGTACTCTCGAGCAATGACAAGTGAATAAACACTCATCTTGAGAATAACACATCTAGCACGGAAATATATCAGCCATCCCCTATCGTTTCATGAGCGGTACGAGCACACAAAAGAGAAGTTTATTTTGAAAATTAGAGATATCACATACAAATTTGCTTAGAACGGGAAAAGAATACCACATATAGGTAGGTATAGTTGAATCATATGGCAAAACTAGTTTAAAGGATTTTGGATGCACAAGTAGTGATCATACTTGGTGCAAAATGAAGGCTAGCAAAATATTGAGAAGCGACCAACCAAGAAATGAAAAATCTCATAAGCGAGCATTAAGCATAATTAACACTGAATAATGCACCACGAATAGGATATAATTTTCATTGCATGACTATTGACTTTCGTACTTGCATAGGGAATCACAAACCTTAACACCCATATTCTTACTAGAGCATAATTACTCAATAACATAACTCACATATCACATCATCATATCTCAAAACTATTACTAAGAATCAAGTTTATTTTGTCCAATGATCTTCATGACATTTTCTTCTACTTTATCCTTCTTGGATATCTATCACTTTTGGACTAATTTTCATGAGTTGCTATTCATAAGCTCAACCAAATATAAGTGAAGATCATGAGCATAACAAATTTTCTTTCTCTCAAAATAATTTAAGTGAAGCAAGAGAGAATTTCTTCAAAATTTTACTAAATCTCAAACAAATCTAAGTGAAGCAAGAGAACATTTCTTCAAAAATACTAAGCACACCATGCTTAAAAAGATATAAGTGAAGCACTAGAGCAAGTCCTAGCTCATAAAATATTTAAGTGAAGCATAGAGAGCAATTCTAACAAGTCATGACATAATTTTGGCTCTCTCAAAAAGGTGTGTCCAGCAAGGATTGATAACTTGAAACACAAAATAAAACAAGCAAGGACACATATCATACAAGACGCTCCAAGCAAAACACATATCATGTGATGGATAAAAATATAGTCTCGAGTAAAATATCGATAGTTGTTGGAAGAAAGCGGGGATGCCACTCGGGGGCATCCCCAAGTTTAGTTGGTTGCTCATTCTTGGATAATAGCTTGGGATGCCGGGGCATACCCAAGCTTAGGCTCTTTACATCCTTCCTTCATCCATCATAAGATAACCCAAAACTTGAAAACTTCAATCACACAAAACTCAACAAAGCCTTCGTGAGATCTGTTAGTATAAAAATAATAAACCACTACTATAAGTGATGTATCAAACCAATTCATATTTTATTTTTGTATTATGTCTACTATATTCCAACTTTTCTATGGCAAAAACTCATCAAAGAAAACCATAGAGCCATCAAAATAAGCACACAACACAAAGATCTGTCAAAACAGAACAGTCTGTAGCAATCTGACTATTTCGAATACTTCTGTAACTCCAAAAACTCTGAAAAATTAGGATGACCTGAGAAATTTGTATATTGATTTACTACAAGTGGAATGGGTATTTTATCGCTCTCTGGTAAAAGATGAAAATTAATTCCGTGAGCGTAAACTTTCTGTTTTTTCAGCAAGATCAAACAACCATTGCCCAAGAAGATCCTAAAGGCTTTACTTGGCACAAACACTAATTAAAACACAAAAAACACAATCATAACAGTAGAATAATTGTGTAAACACACAAGAACAGAAATCAAAAAGCAAAAATAAATTTTATTCATTGGGTTGCCTCCCAACAAGCGCTATAGTTTTATGCCCTTAGCTAGGCATAAAGCATGGATTTAAGTTTTGCCATCTTTGGTTCGAGATCCATAAGATTCCCTCATGATTGATTCATAGGGTGGCTTTATTCTAGTTCTAGGAAAGTGTTCCATACCTTTCCTCAAAGGAAATTGTAACTTAATATTGCCTTCTTTCATATCAATCATGGCACCGATAGTGCGTAAAACGGTCTACCAAGAATAATTGGACAAGACGGATTGTAATCAATATCAAGAACAATAAAATCTATGGGCACATAATTCCTATTTGCAAGAATAAGAACATTAATTCTTCCCATAGACTTTTTAATAGTAGAATCCGCCAAGTGCAAATTTAGAGAACACTCTTCAATATCGGTAAGACCAAGCACATCACATAAAGATTTCGGAATTGTAGAAACACTAGCACCCAAGTCACATAAAGAAAAACACTCATAATTTTTAATCTTGACTTTGATAGTAGGTTCCATTCATCATGCCATTTTCTAGGAATTGAAATCTCTAATTCCAACTTTTCTTCCAAAGCTTTCATCATAGCATGAACGATATGTTTAGTAAAAGCTTTATTTTGTTCATAAGCATGGGGTGAATTTATCATGGATTGCAACAAAGAAATACAATCAATCAAAGAGCAACTATCATAATTAAAGTCTTTGTAATCCAAAAGAGTGGGCACATCACTAGTTAAAGTTTTGACCTCTTCAAACCCACTTTTATCAATTTTCTCAACAACATCTTCACCCTCAGAATTATCAGGATGCCTTCTAGCTAAAGTTGACTCTTCTTAAGTCCCTTTATTATCAATCTTAATTTCACTAAACAAAGAAACAATATAAGAAACACCAATCATTTTAAGATCTTCATCACTTTTATGAAAGCAATCACTAGAAAACGCTTTTTCTAAAAAATCTCTTCTAGCTCTAAACATAGAGGTTCTTTTCTTGCTTTCATCCATAGAAACATAAAGAGCCTTAATTGATTCCTCAACCTTAGGCACACAAAATTCATCTTGAGATTTTCTACATCATGAGAAATTCTATCAATACTTCTAGACATATCATCAATCTTATTCAGCTTTTCTTCTATTGTAGCATTGAATTTTTTTAATATTATTCTCAAGATCAGAGGTGTTCCTATTATTATTATTATAAGAAGGATTACCATAGGAATTACCATAATTATTAGAGAAATTACTAGGAAAAGGCCTAGGATTAAAATTACCTCTATAAGCATTGTTATTGAAATTGTTTCACGAGATAAAATTCACATCTATGGCATCACTAATTTGCTCAATCAAGGTAGACAAAGGCACATCATTAAAATCAATAGGAGAACTTTTATTAGCAACCAATTTCATAAGAGCATCAACTTTTTCACTCAAAGAAGAAATTTTTTCAACCGAATTAACTTTTTTACTAGTAGGAGCTCTTTCGGTATGCCATTGTGAATGATTTACCATAATATTATCAAGCAGTTTGGTGGCTTCACCCAAAGTAATTTCCATAAAAGTACCACCCGTGGCGGAATCCAAAAGATTACGAGAAACAAAATTCAACCCCGCATAAAATTTTTGTATGATCATCCAAAGATTTAACCCATGAGTTGGGCAATTCCTTAGCATCAGTTTCATCATTTCCCAAGATTGTGCAACATGCTCATGTTCAAGTTGCTTGGAATTCATGATATGGGTTCTAAGGGAAATAATTTTTGCGGGCGGAAAATATTTGGCAATAAAAGCATCTTTCCACTTATCCCAAGAATCGATGCTATTGTGAGGCAACGAGGAAAACCAAATTTTTGCATGGTCTCACAGAGAAAACGGAAATAATTTCAACTTCACAACATCATTGTCCACATCTTTTTTCTTTTGCATATCGCATAATTTCATGAATGTGTTAAGATGGGACACGACATCCTCATTAGGAGTACCGGAAAATTGATCTTTCATAATAAGATTCAGCAAGGCGGTATTAATATCACAAGACTCCGCACTAATGGCGGGAGGAGCAATCGGAGTGTTAATAAAATCATTGTTGTTGGTATTAGAGAAATCACACAACTTGGTGTTCTCTTGAGTCATTGTGACTGCGCAACAAGATTGCACTCAAAAACAGATTTGACGAGAAAACGATGAACGGAAAAGAGGGCGAATAAAACGGCAAATTTTTGTGAAGTGGGGGAGAGAAAAACGAGAGGCAAATGGCAAATGATGTAAATTGCAAGGAGATGAGATTTGTGATTAGGAACCTGGTAGATGTTGATGATGTCTCCCCGGCAACGGCGCAAGAAATTCCTTTTGATGCGGCTTGAACTACGTCGGTATTTCCCTAAGAGGAAGGGATGATACAGCACAACTACGGTAGGTATTTCCCTTAGTGATGAGACCAAGGTTATCGAACCAGTAGGAGAACCACGCAACACCACGTAAATAGCTCCTGCACACAAAGAACACTTGCAACCCGACGTAAGAGAGGGGTTATCAATCCCTCATTGGTGAAAAGATAGGTAAAATTGTAATAGATTGGATAAATAGATCTCGCGGGAACGCGAGATAAAATAAATAAATAAAATGCAGCAAGGTTTTTTTGGGCTTTTGGATTAATAGATCTGAAAATAAAAGCAAATAAAAATAGATCACGAAGGCAAATATAATAACGAAGAGACCTGGGGGCGTAGGTTTCACTAGTGGCTTCTCTCGGGAAAAATAGCAATGATGGGTAAACAAATTACTGTTGGGCAATTGATATAACTTTAAATAATCATGACGATATCTAGGCAATGATCATTATATAGGCATCACATCTAAGATTAGTTGACCGGCTCCTGTCTGCATCTACTACTATTACTCCACACATCGACCACTATCCAGCATGCATCTAGTGTATTAAGTTCATGGAGAAACGGAGTAATGCAATAAGAACGATGACATGATGTAGACATGATCTATTTATGTAGAAATAGACCCCATCTTGTTATCCTTAATAGCAACGGTACATACGTGTCGGTTCCCCTTCTGTCACTAGGATCAAGCACCGTAAGATCAAACCCATCACAAAGCACCTCTTCCCATGGCAAGAAAAATCTATCTAGTTGGCCTAACTAAACCAAAAATTCAAAGAAGAAATACGAGGCTATAAGTAATCATGCATATAAGAGATCAAAAGACTCAAATAACTTTCATGGATAAAAACAAAGATCTGATCATAAGCTCAAAGTTCATCGGATCCCAACAAACACACCGCAAAAAGAGTTACATCAAATAGATCTCCAAGAGACCATTGTATTGAGAATCAAGAGAGAGAGAGAGAGGAAGCCATCTAGCTACTAACTATGGACCCGAAGGTCTACAAAAGACTACTCACGCATCATCGGAGAGGTACCAATGAGGATTATGAACCCCTCTGTGATGGTGTTTAGATTGGATCTGGTGTTTCTGGAACTTGCAGCAGCTAGAATTTATTTTCGTCGAGTCCCCGAGGGTTTCTGGAATATTGGGGTATTTATAGATCAAATAGGCGATGCGGGAGGCCACCGAGGTGGGCACAACCCACCTAGGCGTGCCTGGGGGCCCAGGCGTACCCTGGTGGGTTGTGCCCCCCTCGGGGCACCCCCAGGTTCGGCCCATTGGGTGTCTTTTGGTCCATACAAAATCCACAAAAAGTTTCACTGCATTTGGACTCCGTTTGATATTGATTTTCTGCGATGTAAAAAACAAGCAAAAAACAACAACTTGCACTGGGCACTATGTCAATAGGTTAGTACCAAAAAATTGATATTAAATGATTATAAAACATCCAAGAATAATAATATAACAGCATGGAACAATAAAAAATTATAGATATGTTGGAGACGTATCAGGGTCGCTTCTCCTTCTTCCCCGTGTGATAGACCTTCTGGTAATGCACTCGGGAAAGAAGGGATGAGCGACCATCACCTACGGTCAAAATATTAGTGAGGGAGTGCGGACTATATAAACCACCAGAGATGAGAGTTGTTCAAGTGAGACTTGATAGACCGAAAGTCAACAAGTGTTGAGTACTGATATGTGTGTTGAGTTCCTGGTATTTGCCGTTGATTTTTAATCTTTCAATTATGAACACAACAGATGGATGATGATGATGATAGGATCCTCCGAGCGCGATGATTGTACTGATGGCGGGGGTATGTGCGACAACCCTCACTTGGAAAACGACAGGTCCTTCTCCCTCACGCTTAAGGAGGCCTTCGAAAATTTTATGGTATGTAACTTAAGCGACACGTATTTCTTACTAATTAAGCATGGCTTAAGATTTTTTTCTTTAACGTGTAATTTCTGTTTTTATAATTCGACTAGTGCATCCCCTGCTATACAAGATCTTATGTCCTAAAGAAGTTATCTTTCGATGAGATGGAAAAGGTGGATACAAAGAAAGCTCACCTTAAGACGAAACATGGTTTCATTTTTAGGTTAAGATCTTAAATGAAGTAGGTCACACACATTTTGGTTGTTCAAATTGGGGAGGATTATGCAAGGCTTAAGGATTTGAGGAGGGTATGAAAATAACCTTCAATATTGGCATTCCTCAAGATGATCCTGAACATGATAAAGACACTTGGGTGGATCTCAACATGATTCCAATTCTACCTCCGTGTGAGTTTGTTAAACAAATTATTTAAAAATAGTTGTTATTCACCCCTACTTAACTTGTTTATTTATAGTTGATAGCTTATTTTCTTTCTTCGAGAGATACATGGAAGGTATTAAACGAGACCTATTACACTGTTGACTTAGAGCTAACTTGGGAGGAGAAGAATTCTCTTGTCTCCTTTGTTAATGATGTCCTGACTTTTATGAGCATTTATGGAGCTGACTGGAATTATACAGGATACGATACATGCCACTAGTCCACGAGTTGAGCGATGCTAGCATTTGTGCAAATATCATGATAAGATTATTTTTTTACTATTATGTTATGTCACTAGTCCATTTTTTCATACATTCTTATTAAGTAAACTTACATTGCTAACTCTACTACTGTGTTCTTGAATAGAAGGTCTCGAATGACAATTGTTTGCATACAGTCATGGACTAGTTTCCAACATGCATACTCGACTGAATGTCAAACAAATGGATGCCTCAAAATCAAAGGATAGAGACAAATAGTGAATGAGCACATGCCACAAATTAGAGACCAGTGGATCTCTATGCTCCATAATGGAGATGAAGTTTTTTTCCTGTTTTATTCTATTTTACCTAGGAGAGAGGAGTAGGTTCTAGTACTTGTCATGTGCTCGGAAGTTATTTACCTAGGATGATAACAATTAGCTAGTGGTGGTTAACTTATGATGATGATGACGATGATGATGATGAGACATTGTTATATCACTATGATGATGATGATGAGTTGTCATATCACTACAATGATGATAAGTTGTTATGTCATTTCTAGTGTATAAAAATTTGTATAAGATTGTATAACCACAAAATAAATATAAAAATAAAATACACAGATTTAATAATGATGTGAGGTACTATACCCAGCGCTAAAGCTAGTTAGTAGTAGCACGGGATAAAACACACGCTACTACTAGCATAAGTAGTACTAGTAGCATGGGTCCACCAGCGCTACTACTAGCCAATTAGTTGTAGCGCGCTAGCAGTAACCCGTGCCCTGACCTTTACCCTGTATCACTACTAGGATTATCCTAGTGGTGCAAAGTAGAGGTACTGAACTTGAACCAAACACCTGAGCCATTATGGGCGTGCACATCATCAGTGGAACGAGAGTAATATATACTTGAGTGTATGGCACATCTCGTTATTGTTGTACGAGAATTTAAGATAGTGTTTGGGCTAGGGTGGCATGCCAATGCCATGGTGACCGCTTGAACTGAATGCGAGTGGTGTACTGGATGCTTTGGTGTACTGGAGTATGTCGTTGTTAATTCCAAGAAAATACTATTCTGCGTGTGGGTTGTCCGGTAGCTACCTAGGGCGAATCCTATTTGACGCTGCAAGCCCCGGTTATTACTCTTTCTGCAAACCGTCGCCTCTAGCCTTGTTTATTGGGCTCGGCCCATTTCTCATTTTCTTCTGTTTTCAGAAACGTAAAAAAAAGTCACGAGCACAGAGGTTTGAATCAGGACACCTTCGTTGTGAGGGCAATGCTCTAACCATCACGCCATCATCCCGCTCATGCAAACTTCGCTTCTATTCTTATTTAGTTCTCTAGTTCATTTTATTTTTTGTAATCCTTCTCTATTCATTCTTTTTTGTTTTCTTTAATGCGTGATTTTTTTTCAAATTTCGGGAACCTTTTTTCTAAATTGATGCAAATTTTCAATTTTATTATTTTTTAAAAAATGATGAACTTTTTTTAGAAAATCGATGAATATTTTTTTCAAATTTGATGAACTTTCTTCATTTTTTTGAACTTTGTACAAATTTGATGAATTTTTAAATTTGATTATTTTTTCAAATTTAATGAACTTTTTTCAAAATCAATGAACGTTTTTTGAGAGTCGATGAACTTTCAAATTTGATGAAATTTTGTTTCAATTTTTTTAGAATTGATGAACCTTTTCACAATTTTATGAACTTTTTTCATTAAAAACTCGACTTTTCCAAAAAATAGCTCAAAAATATAAGTGGTATTGTGTAATAAATAGCGCGACACTTATGGTTCTTAAAGAATTCGCGTTTTCTATCAATCACTAGTCTTCCGATGGTGTAGTCATTAGCTGAACAATCCTGAAATGTAGCGGCACGAGTTTGAGTCGTCGTTGTGGCACAGTGGCGGTGCCAGGATCAAAACCTTGTGATGTCAGGTTTTGTACTAGCGAATTTTTGTAGACAAATTAAATAGGAACACAAAGGATTGTAATTCCTTTTTAAAGATAGTTAGTATTTCAAATTTATTATCAGTGTTTCTTTCAATGCATTATTTTTGAGCTATTTTAATATTTTAATTATAAATGTATTTTCGAAAAAGGTATACATTTGCAAGTACTATCGTCATAGCTTATTATCTTTGACCATGTTCATGTTTTTTTTGCTGATACATAGATTTGAGATATATGAAATGGCGTTTGAATTAAAAAAAGACACAATAAAACTGAATGTGAAAAAATGTTCGAACAAGACAACTAGAGTAGATGGGCAAGCGTAGAACATCTGACCTTCGGAGACAATGCTCATGGAATAGATTAAACGAATACAGATGTAACTAGAGGCTCAACATCTTGAGAAAGAAAATACATGATTTATATAAGAGCTGATGATTTTTAGATTTAACTCTTGGCGATTGCGGAGTCGAAAAGAAGCAAGAGACTGGTACAAATGGAGAATAGACTTCGGTACTATTGCATGTCCTCAAGTATCCCACATAAGTGTGTATTTCCTCAAAATTTCATATATTTAGACCAATATCTAATGCTATTTCTATAGTTATTAGGACTTCCATTGCAAATTTGCTTTTTTTTTCCAGCCAAAAGTTACCCAACACAGATGACCAGTTGGCCTGTTTAGGCATTTTTAGAAATTGTTTATTCAGCAGCTCAGTACCCATACATGGGAGTACTTGACCTGTGAAATTCATGTGTAGTCAGGTGACCACACAACCAAAACGTGGCTTCGCCACTGTTGTGGCATATCTTTTTGAGATACCGTTGTGGCATATTTTTTAGTTCTTTTTTCGCGAGACAGTTTACTGCTCTCTTAGTCCGTGGGCCAGCCCACTTGGCGTTGCTTCCGCGGCGCCGAACGTGCCGAATAGTGTGCACCCCGAACATACTGCATTTCATTCTGTGCCGGCCCAATACCTTCCTCTCGCCACCAATTTGGGGAAAACCTACCCAAAATCATTTTCAAATATATAGGTATTACTTTGGTTTTTATTTCTTTGTTCATTGTTTTATTTTTCCATATTCATGACCATTTTTCAAAATCATGAACATAGTCCAAAATTTGAGAATATTTATGAATTTAAAGAATATTTATTAAATCTATAAATATTTTTTCAAAATCAAGAACATCTTTGAACTTTTGGAATATTAATTAAATCCATGAATTATTTTGAAGTTAGCGAAGATTTTCATATTCCTGAAAAGTTTTTAGTAATTTTTTAATTCATGAATATTTTTTAGTGTGAACATTTTCTAATTTCAGGGGCGTTCAAAATTGTTGAACTTTTTCTAAAATTCATGTTTTTAAAAAAGATTTGTGATGGTTTTTTAACATTTTGGAATACTTTTTATAATTTTGTAAACATTTTTAAATTCATATTTAGCGCTTAATACATCACTTATAAACTTCTTTGTGCATGGCACACACCCTCCCTAGCACCTTTATGTAAAATGGGGAAAACTTATGTAGGGTTGCATTTTTGTGAAGTTTAAGCCTACATCATCCAGTTTTGAAGCTACTAGAAGCTTTTGGTTGGGGTTTTTTCTATTGGTTTTCTGTTTATTAATATTATTTTATTTTTCTTTCATTTTTTAAATCCATGACTTTTTTTTCAAACTCGTGAGCTTTTCCTATCTCACAACCTTTTTCAAATCTGCGAACATTTTTTGTCAAATTCATGGGTTTTTCTAAATCATGAATTTTTTTCCAAATCCTTGACAAATTTAAAATATGCGAACCTTTTTCAAATTCATGAATAATTTCCGAATTCACAAACAATTTGTCAAATCCAGTATCTTTTTAAAAATCCACTAACTTTTTATAAACTCGCAAACTTTTGTTCAATTTTATCATATTTTTTTTATAACTCAATGTGTCAATGGTCAGTCAAACAAGCGAAGGGGGTACGGCCCTAGCGAGCCAGCAACTCGCAATGGTGGGTTGGCCCATGCGAGAGAGGATTGTGATCCCAGTTCCTAAACCAGCGCTGAAGGCACTGACTAGGAGCACTCCAGGCTACTGCTACTTTTTTATATAGTAGGGCCATCACCAAGTTTTTTTAGGGGTAAACATGCTCACTTTATTGCTCAACAGAAAGTTGGACAAGAATTACATTAGGGTCATGTGGGCTTAAGAACCAGACATGACGCCCTTCTGAAAGAGAAAGATCATGTTTAGCTAGGGAATGCACCTCTACATTAGACACACAACCTTCATGAACCATAGAGTAGGAGCTGAACGTCGTAATCCGGTGTTGTATCTCTTTGATGGTGGCGGTGTTGTTTCCATTCGAGCCTTTACTTAAAATCAGAACCAAACTATTGCAATTAGTGGCTAGTTTTTTTTTAGGCAATCAGTGTCTAGCTTGATGTGAGTCAAATTGAGATCGGCCACTACTACCTGGAATATGGGAAAGGAATGCACATTGGACCAAAAGTTTTTTTTGAGACAAACATTGGACCAAAAGGTAAACGGGAGACAGCAGAGGTCCAATCAACTCTGTTTCTTCAACGTCTCTCTACCTGAGCACGATTCAGCCCAACTAAGGCCTTAGGCCCGCCAGACAGGACGATTTTGATGTCAAAAGCAAAAAAACAAAAGAACTCGCGAGGACGAATTCGTTATCGTCTTCCTTCCACGTCTTTATATCTGATGGCTCTTCTCCCCGTGTTCGAAGAGTACAAAAACAACCGCAATCCGCAATCGCGCAGGGATCCCGATGGCAGGCTCCGGCGAAAGCGCGAGAACTACGGCGGCGTCGCCTCCCGGACCGCCCCCCGGGTTCGGCGAGGGCGCCCCGCCGGACAACGCTCTGCACGCCCTGGGCTTCGAGTACACCCGCATCACCGGGAGCGAGGTCCTTGGCCGCCTCGCCGTCACCGAAACCTGCTGCCAGGTACGTGCGCGCGCCTGCCGCCGCCGCCGCCACCGGCCGTCTTGCCGGACCACGTGTGTATGTACTCGCGCCGTGATCGTCTTAATCAGTCGCTGCCGTCGGCGTGGTCGCAGCCCTTCAAGATCCTCAACGGCGGCGTCTCGGCGCTGATGGCAGAGTCGACGGCGAGCATCGGCGGGTACATGGCGTCCGGGTACCGGAGGGTGGCCGGCGTGCAGCTCTCCATCAACCACCTCAAGCCCGCCCGCCTCGGCGACCGCATCGAGGCCAAGGCGAACCCCATCCAGGTCGGCCGCAACGTCCAGGTAACTACAGTCTACAATCAAACACTATTTTATCCCCACACGAGACAAAATTCTTCCATACGCTGGTTCATCGTGCAGATCCCATTTTGTTTTCAAACGGAGTTCATCGCCCAAAATAAAAGATCAATTGATAAAAGCCAGTCTGCTACTGGCTTACTGCATCTGCAATTTGATTAGTCAGCTGCTGCATGTGGAAGGAATGGTCAAGATTCCGGGTTGGTTGGGCGTTACTAGTATAGAAAATTAAACGAGCAGACAGCAAGATGAGATGCACAAGTTTGACACTTCTGCTTGCCTCACAGGTCTTCTCTGGCGGCTAACACATTTCCCTTTTCAAACACACTAAAAGAAGAAAAATGTTCTGGGCAAGATAGTGACGGATGGGGTCAGATTAATTGCAGCAGTCCATGATTAACCATGAAATGTCCACGTATCATGCTGTCGGAATATACTTTGTTAAGACTCACTGAACTCAATCTACAATTATAGATGTGCATATGGCTCGTCTTCTATATTTTCCTTGTTTCTTCAGGTATTTCAGTTATTTGCACAATTTGTCAGTCAAAAGTGTCTGTATTTTCTGAAAAAGCATTGTAAATCTGACAGGTTTGGGAGGTCCAGATATGGCTGTTGGATCCTGCCACATCGGAGCACAAAGATTTGGTATCATCAGCAAGGGTTACCCTGCTAACCAACTTGTCAACACCAGAGGAAATGAAGATCTATGAGAAGGGCATCAAGAAATATGCAAAGCTTTAGGAACTGTAATATGTTGAGCACAATATATAGCAGTCCAACAAAAATTAAGTATATAAGTTGATATCCAAATCACTTGATCAAGAATGTATCACTTGCAATTGTTTGCAAATGTCCAGGACTACCGTGACAAGCATGTATCACTTGATCAAGAATTTTAGTCGAGAAGTGATGATAATCCAAGTAAGAATTCAGATATAGTGCTACAGATTGCATATCCCGCCTCCCTTTTTTTTGTCATCCAGTCTGACATCTTCCTACATCACTAGTCATCTTCCTAGATCAATGCACTGTGAGACTCTGCCCGCATAGTATCTGAAGGAAATAGAATCATGACAAACTTTTCTTTCGACCAATTTTTGGGAAACTAATGAAAAGCTACCCAAGTTTTAGGAAGTAGTTGATGATACATTTACCCGTTACGTCTTCTGCAACTACTTTTGACAAGTTATCAGCTGTTTTCCAACTGTTGCAGAGCCTATTGAAAAAGAAGAAAACATTTGCCATTCTACGAATTAGAAATCATTTATTCAGATAATTTACTCACTCTCCATGTCGGCAATGAGAAGATGGCCAGTTACAGAACTGAGCTTTTCACCTGTAATCAGGATCAGGGAAGTTCCACCAACTAGCACTCTGTTCAACTTTTAGAACGGGTTTTGACCGGAAGAAATGACAAGTGCAGAACTGATATGGAACTTAAACTTTGTACTACAGGATAGGGTGATGCTTGAGATAGCTGCCAATGAAGTAACATTGGGGTAGTATTACTGAACGGTCAATTCTACTTAAGGCTAGAATTTGTGCAGGTGTAACTGGAGCTAGGTTTGTAGTGCAAACAACCATTTCAGCACATGAGCACAATTGCAGGGTGGTGACATTATTCTTTCAAACGCAATCTTTGAATTGATGATGGTTTGTATAGAAAAGAAAAACCCTCACTTGCGAGCTTGAACAATCAATGACAGGGTAGAACAGACAAAGGAACAAGGAGGCCAAGTGCAGAGCAACTGAACTAAATAAAAGGGGCTCAATAGGAGATTGATACTGTAATTCTCAAGCTCGCCATCTAAAACTGATATCATCATTCTTAAGTCAAACATAGAAATAAGAACAATGTGTTAATGATGAGATCAGTTTGTATAGAATCATAAGAAAATTATGGCATCTCTCTAAGGCACACATAAAGACAGTTGCTGCAACTTGCTTTGTCACAAAGGAAAATCTTCTAGTCTAAGTGAAGCTCATACCACACTAGTAACTAATACTATCAATACTATCAATTACCCGCAAAAATAAAACTAATACTATCAATTAAAACTAGCACAATGCATACAATAGATCTTGAGCAACCAGGAGGTAACATTATTTACATACATGTTTAATTTGGTCGTAAACTTGAACCAGGACCAGTAAGACATTTGGCTTTGCCTCTATCTCTTGATAGGACCAAAGCCGTAGATTCATGAATGATCGCTAACGATATGATATGACAGATAAATCTGTAACAAGGCTCTGACAAAGAAAGAAGTGTGTCATACTGATAGTAAATGATGTACTTGCAGGACTTGGTTTTTCGTTTTTGGACTTCGGGTTTCGGAGCATAAACTACTGTAAACTTGGATGTGGTATATGGTTTCATTAATGATAATGTAATGCGGGGAGGAGGGGGGTTCATAAAAACGTACATGACATTTTCACTAATGTTCGAAAATAAACCTGAATTTGTAATATCTTGCTGGCATTTATGTGACCCCGTAGGGTGGATTGCACATGTGATGAGCTTCATGCCAGAAACGGTGCCGAAGGACCCGGAATGGCAGGTGCCTGCCTATTGTTTCGCCAAGGACGACGACAGAATAGCCAACACCCACACCTCTGAACCTGGTGGGCATGAAGATGAGAGCTTTATCCCAAGATCAGAATGCAAGTCGGAGACTAGCCTATCTCGTGGAATCATGCCCTTCGTTGGTTAGTGCGTTCGTCTTGATGTCTCTTTGCACTCGACGCGCGTGTGTGTAACGACAAGAGTGTGCTACTGGTAAGTGTCTATATGGTTTTGTCCTCTATCATTAGCGCTTCACGTGGAATTTGATCCGTGTACCTTGTATAGCAGTGCCCTGGACAACAATATAAAGAGATAGTTACACGGTTTGCTGATATGTTAAAAAAGGAAAATGTTTGAACATGGCTGGTCGACACAACTTTGAGCCGGACGCACGCGATGCGTCCGATCTGGCTAGATCGCACGCATGGGAGGCAGCTCCGAGCGTCGTGCCATTCCACCTTGCAATGGGCGTCAACACCGCCCTTCTTATTCTCATCTCTTTCCCATCCTGTGAAATATCTCTCTTGTTGCTGTAGCAGCACATCTCCATCTCCTCCGCTGCTCATCCACCTTTTTTTGCAGGGAATCCGAGTTTTTATTTCAATTCAATAGGGTTGCAATCAGCTATTACAAGATCCTTAACAAAATAAGGAGCTCTATGCAACCAACATGCATTGTTTCGAGTTGTCCATACATAATTCATAGGACAATGAGCTACCCTAGCTACCCTATTTTACGATCTAGCAATCTTATTCTGTTTGAACTCTCACTCTTTCATAGAATGTTTGATTTCTCGCTCATCCCCTTTCTTCTTCACCGCAGCAAGAAACATCAAGGAGGGGCAGCAAAAACCTGGACTGTGCCCTCATAGGGGATCTTTTCGCTGCATTTATTTTGGTCCGTGTGCACTTATCGGTGCTGGGTCATGGCTGGGCTCGGAGGCCATCTTTTCGTCCGTGTGCACTATTGGGTGCTGGGTCACGGGTTGGGCTCGATGGCCTCTTTTATTTGTGCGCTTTGGCATCTTTCACAGCCGACAGCCGTGCATTTTCCCTGTGTTGGCGATACAGCTAGTAGAATTGGGCCTAATAAACTGGTCATGTCCTGATTAAACTTTCGGTATGGTACTAATCTGCCCGGTGGATTTCTTGTCCCGCACCGGCCCGAGGCCCGTTCCCCTTCCACTCTCGTGTCTTCGCCACAGAGTCTCCTGCTACTCATGGCGGGTGTAGCACCTCTGCGTGCGCGTCGTCGCCGCCACCGCCAACAGCTTGGCCGCCGCGGTCGTCGTCGCCACCGCCAACAGCTTGGCCGCCGCGGTCGTCGTAGCTGGGTCCTTCCTTTTCTCCACCTAGGTCAGTTAGCCTCCCTGCTCCCGTCATCCCCTCGGAACGGCAACGGCGGAGCAGCGAGGAAGCCCTAGGCACCGCCAATAGCATAGCCGTCGCCAACAGCCCTGCCGCCGCGGCCTAGGCAGCACCACGGCGTTCCGCCGACGCAGCCTTACACCACCGCGTCCCGCTGCCGCCGCCTCGCACCACCGCTTTCTGCCGCGGCCTCGCACCATTGCGTCACGCGACACCCAGGTCGCCGCTGCACCCATACTCTGAATCTTCTCATTTATTTTGTTATTAATTCCACGGTTTATGCCCAACCTGGCTAGTTGGAGAGGAAAACGGAAATATAAATCAATTATGTAATAGTACTCTCTTCATTATTGTCTTTAAAGGCCTTTTTCTACACAACTCAGGAAAAATTCATGTGTGCTTATCCTCTGTTTATGTTTACCAATCATAGTTTGAAACCTCATGACAAACTATTCTGCAGATCTTTTGTCAGAGAATGAAACTAATCTTTATTTATGCTATGGGTGGATTCAACCGGCAACGTATAGCCATTACTTCTGCTTGTCATACATGTATGATCGACAGAGATTTTGCCTATCCATGGAATACTTCTTTTTTCCTGTTTGTAATTAGTTTCTCCATTCTCGTCTAGATTTTGCAGTATTCCTTAGTATGTGTTAGTGACGTGGGCAAGAGTGGACTGATTCAGCTGTATTTTACCTTTTCAAATGCATTAGAAATTAAAAGCCATTGATTCTGGATTCGAAAAATCATCCAACTCATGATGGAGTATTGGCAGCTTCTGGAGCTTATTCTGCAAGATTACTTTGTAAAAAAGTTTCCTCCCATATCAAGTGATTTTTAAGTAGGTAAACTGAGATTCCATTATTCTGTATTTGACTGCGCAAGTGTTTTACAGAAGGTTAGAATTTTCTGTGGTTGACTTCTACTTCTCTGCAAGATGACTTGCTTTTCTATTTTTCTTTGTTGCACATGTTTCCTGATGGACTTTGGTAAACCAATAATATTTGTTGAACCTGTTTGTGTTATATGCCGTGAGTCACATGTTCCCTAATTGATTTAGTGGATGTTTACCCATATTTCTTCAGCTTTCCTTCGAAATAAGCAGTGCCAAGTAAGCAACGAAAAGGGCTACTAACTGAGTTTACCAGGTTTCCTACTCTATCGGTGATATGTTACGACCCAAGCCTAAATGTGCAATGCTAGGGTTATCCGTTTAGATCTTATAAATTTTACATTCTGCTGTGAGCAATGCTTGTCAAATACTTTCTCTTGTTCATATTCTTATGTGAGCAATGCTACTATTAACTACGAGCAATGCATACCACTTGTGTTGTAATATATCTGAACTCGTTGTATACGTGCAGTAAGAGGAGGTTACAGATCTTAAAATGATGATACTATTAGTTGGAATTTGACTCTGCATGCACCGGCTAGAATGGAATAGGATTAGCAAATGAAGTAACTGCTCTCCTTGTTTGATCAAGGTAAAGATCACTACTTCTTTGCCATCATGATGAAATGCGCGAATATTTCCAGGTTGCTTATCCATATGTTTTGCATATATAATGAAACTAGTAAGCAAAAAGGATAATGTTGGTTCTCTGATTGTGATAATTTGGACATGACTCAGGCTCTTATTATTTGGCTACAGAGATCTGGTTAGCACTATCCTAAAGAATTATTTCTGTTAGTCGAAGATTCTTAAAAAAACGCTGGGTTGATATATAATGCTGCTTTAGTTGATAGCTGTGCAAATATGGAAGTTATATATGATGCTGTTTTGCTTGATAGCTGTGCAAATATCCATGGCATTTTATCAGTACATGTTGATACAGGTAAATAGTATAAGCAACAGATTTTAGACTATGAACACCTGATAATTATTTTCTGTTTTACATTTTAATAGCTAGACAAGAATAGGAATATGCTGTGCAGTTGGATAATTTGTTCTATTTTCTCACTGCAGGCCGCGAGAGATATTTTCACGAGAATATCTTTCACATTCAACCATTGTGCAAGTCCTGTCTTGCTTAAGGGACATGAGGATGTCTTGATTGCTGGCTGTATGGAAGCACATCCACACATGTAACTCAGTCATGTGGGATACATATATATTGTGTCGGAATCTGATGAGTGTGTGCGTGTTGATGGATTTTCTTAGTAGGTATAGTGCTGCATCGCTCATTTTTGTTAATATGTTGTGGTTGTTATAGCAAGGAAGTTTCAGTTTTATCTCCACTTAAGTGATTGACATGGAAGTGAATGTGAAGCATCAGTAATTATCCTAGTTGGTGACAGTAGAGCTAGCTGTATGCTCACTGTTTACATTACTTCTAACTTCTGTAATATGCTCACTGTTTATATTTTCTGAAAATGGTGATCCTTGTCTTTGACATTTTCTCATGTTCTGCCGAGCTGTTACTGATGGCCTGGTAATTCTGTGGTTACGAGAAGTCCATGTACTGTAGTAAATGTTTAATCTGCTTGAGGTTTCGTTTGCTACTGCTACATTTTCTCACCAAGCAGTAGACTTTATTTTAGGCAAGTTAAAATTCTGCTGCCGTACTATTACTGATGCTGAACATTGATCTAATCTGGCGAAGGGCAAGAGCGCGGAGAGCATAGGCAGACTCCAAGGAACGGAACAGGGCCGTTTCATAGGCAGGCTTTTTTTCCTTGGTGTTTCTTATTTGAATTTGTAGGGCTGTTATTTCCGTTGGAAATTACTTTCATTTTGAATAAGGGAAGTCCGTGTTTCTTATTTGAAGTTCGATGTAATTCTTGCTTTAGGCATTTCTGAATCCAGAGACAGCAATATGTTACTGAAATTTTTCTCGATTCTGATTGCTGCAGGAGGTCCGGATATGGCTCATGAACCTCACGGCAGCTGCGATTGAACACCATGGCTGGCTTCAAGCGCTCCTCTCCATGGCCGCCGCAGCCAGACACGCTAGTCGCCATGGTTGGCTTCCGGTTTTTGCTGTTAGAGCTGCATCCCGGCGACGGTGGCGGTGCTGGAGTTGTTCAAGTGATGAGCGACAGCCGACAAGGCAAGGATACAAGAGGTGTTGTGTTGAAAAAATCTTTAAAAAAGGAATTTGAACAAAAAGCCTGGTGCTAATGTATAGCACGTGCCAACCCAGGGGATGCAATTGCACTATTTTTTTACGACTGTGCCCTCGTAGGGGATCTTTTCACTGCATTTGTTTTGTTCCGTGCGCACTTATCGGTGCTGGGTCACGACTGGACTCGGAGGCCATCTTTTCGTCCGTGTGCACTGTTTGGTGCTGGGTCACGGGTTGGGCTCAGTGGCCTCTTTTATTTGTGCGCTTTGGCATCTTTCGCAGTTGACAGCCGTGCATCATCCCCGTGTTGGCGATGCAGTTAGTAGAATCCGGCCTAATAAACCTCTATTTATGTTTATCAATCATAGTTAGAAACCTCATGACAAACTATTCTGCAGATTTTGTGTCAGAGAATGAAACTACTTGGTATATCTTTATTTATGCTGTGGGTGGATTCAACCGGCAACGTATAGCCGTTACTTCTGCTTGTCATACATGTATGATCGACAGAGAGTTTGCCTATCCATGGAATACTTCTTTTTTCCTGTTTGTAATTAGTTTCTCCATTCTCGTCTAGATTTTGCAGTATTCCTTAATACATGTTAATGACGTGCGCAAGAGTGAACTAATTCAGCTGTATTCTACCTTTTCAGATGCATTAGAAGCCATTAATTCTGGATTCGAAAAATCATCCAAGTCATGATGGAGTATTGGCAGCTTCTGGAGCTTATTCTGCAAGATTACTTTGTAGAAAAGTTTCCTTTCATATCAAGTGGTTTTTAAGTAGGTAAACTGAGATTCCATTATTCTGTATTTGACTGCGCAAGTGCTTTACAGAAGATTAGAAATTTCTGTGGTTGACTTCTACTTCTCTGCAAGATGACTTGCTTTTCTGTTTTTCTTTGTTGCACATGTTTCCTGGTGGACTTTGGTAAACCAATAATGTTTGCTGAACCTGTTTGTGTTATATGCCTTGAGTCACATGTTCCCTAATTGATTTAGTGGATGTTTACCCACATTTCTTCAGCTTTCTTTCGAAATAAGCACTGACAAGTAAGCAACAAAAAGGGCTACTAACTGAGTTTACCAAGTTTCCTACTCTATGTGTGATATGTTACGACGCAAGCTTAAATGTGCAATGCTAGGGTTATCCGTTTAGATCTTATAAACTTTACATTCTGCTGTGAGCAATGCTTGTCAAATACTCTCTTGTTCATATTCTTATGTGAGCACGCCTCTCGGTGCCGGCTGACTGCTATGGCCATTGGTGTTTGGCGTAGCATGGCGTTGGTGTTGCAGCTGCTTTGGCTTCTGGCGGTACCCTGGTTCAGCGAAGATGTGTGAGCGTTGGGGTGCATGACTTATTTTTTCTAGGCCGACAGGAGCAGTGTCGGCGGGCGTCATTACCTTCCTGAAGGCTCCATGGCAGTCACTCTTTGTCCTTCTTGGCGCTCTGGGTGAAAAACTGATCCCCGGGATTGGGCGTGGCGTATCCTTCTTGTAGGTACCGCTTTTGAGTGTATGTTTCATCGATGTCCAGCTTCACATATTCGTGGTGCATAGCTCATGATGAAGGTCTCAGTCGACTCCAGTAGTTCTTTTTGGTCCATTTGTAGTGTGCTTGGTGGCACGGGTGTTGCTATTCCTCGGCACCCTTGCATCTTACCTTGGATGTGTGTTGTGTATTGTGTGTGGTGGCGGCGTATTGTATGCAGTTGCGTGTATGTTGGCCGTTGCTTTATATATAAAGCGAGGCGAGCGTGTTTTTTAGTTAATTCATTTGTTGGCCCGTGGCAACGCACGGGCACTCTACTAGTCATCTATAATTTCCAATTGTTGCATAGCATATTAAAAAAGAAGAAAATATTTGCGATTCTATGAATTGGAAATCATTTATTCAAATACTTTACTCACTCCGCATGCCGGAAATGAGAAGATGGCAACTAGCACCGTGTGCAACTTTTTTTTAATGAGTTTTGATCAGGAGAAATGATAAGTGCAGAAATCATATATGGAACTAAAACTTTGTATCGCGGGATAGGGCAATGCTGGAGATAGCTGTCGATGAGATAACATTGCCAAAGTATTGCTCAATGGTAGGGACACGGAGTATCTACACCCGATCTCAAATGCTCCCTCATGAACAGTAAAATCGAAAAAAATTCAAAAATATCTGAATTTTTTATGGTGAACTTTAGCAAATGTTTTGTATGTTGGCAAAAATTCAGCACGAAACGACATTTGTGGAAGGCGTGGCAAAAAAAAAACAAAATCGATGTTCCAAAAATGCTAGTTTTGGAAACATTTTGGAGTGCTGATTTTGTTTTTTTTATGCCTTGCACGAATGTCGTTTCGTACTGAAATTTTGTATGCATACAAAACATGTGTCAAAGTTTATCACATAAAATTTAAATTTTTTGAATTTGTTTGCTATTTTTTTCCGATTCTATTGTTCACGCGGGAGCATTTGAGCTCAGGAGTAGAATAGGACTTTAGCAACGGTAAATTCTATTTAAGGCTAGAATTTATACAGGTGTAACTGGAGCTAGCTGATACATTCCCTGTAGTACATAGAACAATTTCAGCACATGAGCACAATTGCAGAGTGGCAAAATTATTTTCTTTCAAAAGCAATCTTTGAATCGATGATCGTTTGTACAGAAAAAGAAAAACCCTCGCTTGCTTACTTGGACATACAATCATGTTAAAATTTGTCATTTGAACTTAGGATGTTCCTGGAGCCAGAAAACAAGTTTTAGCAGCTAGACTGGGGAGAGGAGAAATGTTGGACAGTAGAATTAGGAAGTGAAGAAGAACAATCGATAACAGGGTAGAACAGGCAAAGGAACAAGGAGGCCAAATGCAGAGCAACTGAACTAAATAAAAGGGGCTCAATAGGAGATTGATACTGTAATTCTCAAGCTCGCAAGAAACTCATACTCACAACTTCGGTGCCACTCTCGTGCCCCTCGGACGGGACTGCCAATCATTTGCTTGGACAATTCCAATGCTGCTTCCGTGCAATAGAAGATATGGCTCGGTCGATATGATCAAGTGCCGGTCATGGCTTCAAATCAGGATGTGCCATCTAAAACTGATATCATCATTCTTAAGTCAAACATAGAAATAAGAACAATGTGTTAATGATGAGATTAGTTTGTATAGAATCATAAAGAAATTGTGGCATCTCTCTAAGGCACACATAAAGACAGTTGCTGCAACTTGCTTTGTCACAAAGGAAAATCTTCTAGTCTAAGTGAAGCTCATACCACACTAGTAACTAATACTATCAATACTATCAATTACCCGAAAAATAAAACTAATACTATCAATTAAAACCAGCACAGTGCATACAATAGATCTTGAGCAACCAGGAGGTAACATTATTTGCATACATGTTTAATTTGGTCGTAAACTTGAACCAGGACCATTAAGACATTTGGCTTTTGCCTCTATCTCTTGATAGGACCAAAGTTGTAGATTCATGAATGATCGCTAACGATATGATATGACAGATAAATCTGTATACAAGGCTCTGGCAAAGAGAGGAGTGTGTCATACTGACAGTAGACGATGTACTTGCAGGACTTGGTTTTTCGTTTTTGGACTTCGGGTTTCGGAACATAAATTACTGTAAACTTGGATGTGGTATCTGGTTTCATTAATGATAATGTAATGCGGGGAGGAGGGGGGTTCATAAAAAACGTACATTGCATTTTCACTGATGTTCGAAAATAAACCTGAATTTGTAATATCTTGTTGGCATTTATGTGATCCCGTAGGGTGGATTGCACATGTGACGAGCTTCATGCCAGAAATGGTGCCAGAGGACCCGGAATGGCAGGTGCCTGCCTATTGTTTCGCCAAAGACGACGACAGAACAACCAACACCCACACCTCTGAACCTAGTGGGCATGACGATGAGAGCTTTATCCCAAGATCAGAATGCAGGTCAGAGACTAGCCTATCTCGTGGAATCATGCCCTTCGTTGGTTAGTGCGTTCGTCTTGATGTCTCTCCGCACTCGACGCGCGTGTGTGTAACGACAAGAGTGTGCTACTGGTAAGTGTCTATATGGTTCTATCCTCTATCATTAGTACTTCACGTGGAATTTGATTTGTGTACCTTTTATGGCAGTATCTTGGACAGCATTATAAAGAGATAGTTATACGGTTTGCTGATATATTAAAAAAAGGGAAATGTTTGAACATGGCTGGTCGGCACAACTTTGAGCCGGACGCACGCAACGCGTCCGATTTGGCTAGATCGCACGCATGGGAGGCAGCTCCCAGCGTCCTGCCATTCCACCTTGCAATGGGTGTCAACACCGCCCTTCTTATCCTCATCTCTTTCCCACCATGTGAAATATCTCTCTTGTTGTTGTAGCAGCACATCTCCATCTCCTCTTCTACTCATCCACCTTTTATTTGCGGGGAATGAGAGTTTTTATTTTGATTCAAGAGGATTCCAATCAGCTATTACAAGATCCTTAACAAAATAAGGAGTTGTATGCAACCAACACGCAGTGTTTCGAGTTGTCCATGCATAATTCACAGGACAATGAGCTACCCTAGCTACCCTATTTTACGATCTAGCAATCTTATTCTATTTGAACTCCCACTCTTTCATAGAATGTTTGATTTCCCGCTCATCCCCTTTCTTCTTCCCCGTAGCAACAAACATCGAGGAGGGGCAGCAAAAAGCTGGCCGCGCGATGCGCCCTGGCCACTACAAGCAACCTCACGGCAGCTGCGAGCGGACGCCATGGCTGGCTTCGAGCGCTCCTCTCGATGGCCACTGCACCCCGTGCGTTTTCTTGTAGGAAAAAGCTTTAAAAAAGGAATTTGAACAAAAAGTCAAGTGGCTAATGTCTAGCACGTGCCAACTCAAGGGATGCAATTGCGCTATTTTTACGACTGTGCCCTCATGGCGGATATTTTCGCTGCATTTATTTTGGTCCGTGTGCACTTATCGGTGCTGGGTCACGGCTGGGCTCGGAGGCCATCTTTTCGTCCGTGTGCACTATTGGGTGCTGGGTCACGGGTTGGGCTCGGTGGCCTCTTTTATTTGTGCGCTTTGGCATCTTTCGCAGCCGACGGCCGTGCATATCCCTGTGTTGGCGATACAGTTAGTAGAATTGGGCCTAATAAACTGGTCACGTCCTGATTAAACTTTCGGTATGGTACTAATCTGCCCGGTGGATTTCTGAAGCCCGTTCCCCTTCCACTCGTGTCATCGCAGCAGTCTCTCTCTCTCCCTCCTCTGCTCTGTGGGCGGAGGATCGCATCGTCCCCGAGCTCCTGCTACTCATGGCGGATGTAGCACCTCTGTGTGCGCGTCGTCGCCGCCGCCAACGGCTTGCCCGCCGCCGCCGTCGTCGCTGGGTCCTCCCTTTTCTCCGCCTAGGTTAGTTAGCCTCCCTGCTCCTGTCATCCCCTCGGAGCGGCAACGGCGGAGCAGCGAGGAAGCCCTAGGCACCGCCAACAGCATAGCCGTCGCCAACAGCCCTGCCGCCGCGGCCTAGGTAGCACCACATTGTTCCGCTGGCGCAGCCTTACACCACCGCGTCCTGCTGCTGCCGCCTCGCACCAGGGCCGGCCCTGGGGCATGGGCAGGGGGGCGACGGCCCAGGGCCCAGCCCAGGGAGGGGCCCATGATGTAGTGCACATATATAATATAGCCAAGCAAAAATAGATGAGAAAAAAATTTATGAGAGAAGAAAAACGAGATGAGGTAGGCCCATCAGATAGCAGGTAGCGATGAGCGAAGCGTCACGCACGCCGCACGGCAGGGCTGCTCGTTTCGATTGTGAAACAAATCAATCAAAGATCTCGCGGACGCCTCGCTCGTCTGTTCATCCACTCGTCGATGTGGTCGCCTCGGTCACCGCTATGCGCGTCGCTCGCCGTGCGGCAATCCAGCAGCCGCAGCCCGCAGCAGTACGTATACGTATTCAACTATTCATCCATGATCCATCCTCTAATGGGGTTTGCAGGGATGGATCAGCAACATGGTACAGAGAGTTATGCATGGATACGTATACGTACTGCTGTGGGCTGCGCTCACTGCTCACATACATACGTATACGTACTGCTGCGGGCTGCGGCTGCTGGATTGCCACACGGTGGGCGACGCGCACAGCGGTGACCGAGGCGACCACAGCGACGAGTGGACGAACAGACGAGCGAGGCGTCCGCGAGATCTTCGATTGATTTGTTTCACAATCGAAACGAGCGGCCCTGCCGTGCGGCGTGCGTGACGCTTCGCTCATCGCTACCTGCTATCTGATGGGCCTACCTCATCTCGTTTTTCTTCTCTCATAAATTTTTTTCTCACCTATTTTTGCTTGGCTATATTATATATGTGCACTACATCATGTGCCCCTCCCTGGGCTGGGCCCTGGGCCGTCGCCCCCCTGCCCATGCCCCAGGGCCGGCCCTGCCCTAGTTCTCATCGCGCAAATCCCATTTTGTTTTCAAAAGGAGCTCATCGCCCAAAATAAAAGATCAATTGATACAAGCCAGTCTGTTACTGGCTTACTGCATGCATCTGGATTTTGATTAGTCAGCTGCTGCATGTGGAAGGAATGGTCAAGATTCCGGGTTGGTTGGGCGTTACTAGTATAGAAAATTAAATGAGCAGACAACAAGATGAGATGGATGTTCGCACACGAATACGTTACCGTGTACCTCCAACACCGAGGGTGATGTACCGCAGCTCATGTTGAAGGAGACCCGTCCGGAAGCGCGGTACGCAAGCAATCCGGCGGGTGCTTTTCAGGACCCGAAACCCCACACGCCTGGGAGGGACCCCGTCAGGGCGCGCGACGGCTATGGGCTGCCCTAGGTCGGCCTGACCGCCCCTAGGTCCTCGAGGTTCGCCGCCCTGCAACAAGAAGAACGAACGAAGAACGAGAAAAAGAAGAACAAAGGGAGAAGGTAAAGGTAAAGATAAAAGATGATAGATCGATATGTCGATTGTGTGTTGTTCAATCGGCCGTCACCTCTTAGGTATATAAGAGGCGGCTGGACTTCCCGTGCAAGGAAAAGACTTCAATTCATGTCCAAAACCCTAGTCCAATTCGGATTGGTTTTGTCCGAATTTTCCAAAACTGTTTGGTTTAAACTGGCTGCACCTTGCGGATCTTTTTTGTGGTGGTAAACGATCTCGGATGAAAACGAGCCCAGAAGCAATCTTAACCTTTTCGACGAGACGAATAACTTTCATATTGAAAGTTTTTTGATCAGAGGTCATCTTGAGGGTCAAATCGGTCTCGCAAAATAAGCTATTCCCTCGCGCTACCCATCAGACATGTGTGTGGTGGGGCGCGCCACATCTCGCCTTGTGACAGTGCTGCACTCCGATTGCTCTAATTTTTACATACGAACTCGGATTTGAACGATTTTTATATCAAAATTGACCGTTTTGACGAGACGAAGACAACTCGTGTAGGTCATTTTTCCATTTGAGGTCGTCTTAGGGGCTTAATCTGCCAAATTGTACTCTGAATATAAGATCTTAGTACTTTGATCATAGTTTCGGCCTTCGAGATGAAATCGGACGACGATGACCCAAACTTCAAAGATGTTCATATCAATAATACGGAACTCTTTCATGTAGATCACTTCTCCATTTGAGGCCATGTTAAATAAGTTCTTGACCGTGCCAAAATCTGGTGTCAACACATGTCCCCCTGTTTTTCGGCAAAGCTTGTGTGCCGAAAAATAACTTGCACATAGCTTGCTCTAAGGATGATGTTAACACTACATCGGCCATTTTGCATATGCTTAGGACGATAAGTTTATATCGGCCATTGCTTGTGTGAATATTTTGATGCAAGCTTGGGTGACTTTCCCAACTTCATTAATCCGACTATAAAGTTCCATAGGTATGCATGTCAAGACCATCCATCAACCATATTGTCCGCCCTTCTGCTAGGATCTTGCAGATTATCAACAATGAACTTTCTCGAATCCTTACTTTGTCTACATAAAAGTTTCATTAGTGGCCGAGGTAGTGAGCTCCAATTCGGCCTTACCTATGTTGGCAAGAATAAGCATCGGCTATTGATAGATATGCAATACACCATCACAGACATGGTAGCCGGATGCTTGCTATGCCAACTCTCTTCAATTGACATGTCTAAATATATGAACAGTTTTAATGCAACCCAAGGTAAATTTTGCATCTAGACATACCAAAAGATAAAATATAAGTGATTCGTCAAAACATTGATAACCCTTGGATATTTGTTTCACTACTAATAACGAATCACCGGAAGCCTCAATATGTATAGCACCTATAGCAAGGCAAATCTCCAATCCGAATAACAATGCATATTCGGCTTTGATCATTGTGCAAAAATATTTTAAGCGGCAGGAGGCTTCACAAAATAGCTTCATATGGAGATAAATAAACAACACCAACACCTTGACCATTGTTACAAATTTAACCATCAATATATAATCTCCATGGTACTAGAGAGATCAAGCTAAAAACAATATTATGCATGATGTCAATATGATGCTCAATAAAAAAATCAACCATGATTTGGCCTTACGTAAATTCTGAAAACTAATAAGCCAAAGCACACCCAATCAAAACATAATTTCACTTTGCAATTTTGATGAATTGGTCTATGCATAATATCTTCAATGACATCAATTTGACAAATTCCTTTGCAAGGACTTATCTCAATCTCTACTCAAACTAAGGACGATGTTAGAATACCACATCGGCCATTCTTAGATATTCTTAGGGCGATATATAAGTATCGGCCATTCCCATGAGGTCCATGTAGAATTCACCCACCAAAGTATGTATAGCCGAAATAAACAAATGAAATAACAATAAAATATTTCGGCCCCTTTGTATTAGCAACAAAGATATAACTAACCAAATGTATAGTGATTTGGTAATACCCTCTCATGATATAGGAAGATTATGTTGCATCCATGGATCAAAATAAAATCCATGGAGGGTAATTGATCATACCTAGGGATGAATTCCATGGCAAAGGCATCAACGGCATGGTTGAAGAAAATGGATGATGTGCTAACCGAAGATTTTGATGTTGTGATGCGCACCTTCGGCTTAATTGTTTGATGCTTTCATTCTTTTCCTTCTTCACTTTTATTGCACTTGTTGCAATAGAAGCATGCACATCATTTTTGTCTTGATTGATCTTCTTGGGAACTCATGCCATATTCTTCTTTCTCAGCTCTTGTGCACTAAGATTTTGTAATTTCTTCTTTTGCCAATATGATAAGCCGAGTGAGCATGTCGGCTGTGATTTTGTTTCAACCAATGGCAACTCGTTTTGGGCCTTGTGCACCCTCAACCTCTTTTCTTCAGATTTGGCACTCTGATTTTTATCAATTGATTTCTTCACTTCTTTGCCTTTTGTAGCCAATGTCAACACTTTAATTGGCTCTTTGTTATTTGAGATCAAATCTTAATAGCACACTTACGACCATCTCTTTTCACGCGGTAAACTTGCTTTACCGCCTATTTCTTCTTCCTTGAGCTCTGGACCGATTCGTTATGATTGAAACAGTCTTTAACATGTGATTGTTCAAATGTTGATCTTCTCGGAGATGCATAATATTGGTGAGATGGTCTAAAATAAGATGGAGAATGTGCCCTTGTATCATACCTGTCCCATAATGAATATGGATCTATATGAACATAGGGAGGCATCCACGTCATTGGCATTGGCGGCCAAAAATAAGGATATGAATATGTTGCATTAAAATTATCACTTTGCCAATACCGATCCTCATATTTGCGCCTTGGGGGTGATCTTGGTTTCTTTGCATGATTTGGCCAATAAGCATTCTTCTCTTCACTCTTCTTTTGATATTTATCCAATAGTTCAGGGAAGGTGATTTTTGATCTCTTACACTTGCGCTTATTTCGGCCTTTGTTTTCTTTTGGTTTGCTTTCACTGATCATTGGATGATCTTGATGTCCTTGGCGTCTCCATTGTAGCTTCGATGGAATTTTTGCCCTCAAGATTATGTTCATTATGCTTTTCAACAAATTCTTTACTTGAAAACTCGATCCCATCACCTGCAATTTTTACCTTCTCTTTAAATGGATCGGCTTGAAGCAGCCGATGCATTAACTTTCTGCCATCGGGACCAATCGGAATAGACTGGTCATC
This sequence comes from Triticum urartu, assembly GCF_003073215.2. Taxonomy (NCBI): domain Eukaryota; kingdom Viridiplantae; phylum Streptophyta; class Magnoliopsida; order Poales; family Poaceae; genus Triticum; species Triticum urartu. Next base: position 65,608,874 of record NC_053022.1, on the reverse strand, counting down.
TCTTGGTGTCTCAACAAATTTCAATCGTCCTTTATCAATGGCCGATTTAACTATTTGACGAAACATATTGTAATCCTCAAAATTATGTTTGAACGAATGATGCAACCTACAATACATTCATCCTTGAATTGATGGCTTGACATGGTGATCAAGAATTCGCCCTATAGTGAGTCGTATTACAATTCACTGGCCGTCGTTTTACAACGTCGTGACTGGGAAAACCCTGGCGTTACCCAACTTAATCGCCTTGCAGCACATCCCCCTTTCGAGTTAAGCAAATGAATGGTTCAGATTTTGTATCACCCCATTCGGCTATGAATTTTATTTTGCATTCTCTTACCGATGTCATTGGATGAGAAACTATACTTGCATCGGTTTGCTAAGAAGATTTTAACCTTGGCTTTAAATTTCTGAAACGAAAATAGTTAGAACATACATGTCTCAATTGAGACCAAGTGTAAGCTGATGAAGCTATGTACCTAGGATAGGGGCATGGAGCTGTCCTAAGTACCCTACCCAAGGACATTCCTAGAAGAAGTCACCTTTCAATCGACTTGGAGGTATCCCACTCGACATATTCAAGACACTCGACCACGAAGCAATCACTCGACCAAATTCCAACCACTCGACTGCCAGGAGATCTAAAGTCACCCTACACGCAAACGGTCGGTCATTAAGTAGCTTTTATGGTCATCGTAGCACTTTATTAGGGGCGTTACCAGTAACCCCCAATCTTAATGTACTTTAAACCTTGCATTACTGAGGGCTGGAGGGGCCTGGCGAACTCTATATAAGCCACCCTCCTCCTCAGTATCAAGGGTTGGCACCCCTGTTATTCATACACACATAATTCAGTCGACCGCCTCCGGGCACCGAGACGTATGGCTGTTACTTCCTCCGAGAAGGGCCTGAACTCGTAATCCTCGTGTGCTTACAACTCCTCCATAGCTAAGATCTAGCCTCTCCATACATACCCTCCTACATCACTGTCAGAGTTAGAACCACGACAGTTGGCGCCCACCATGGGGCTAGGAGTCTTAGCGCCTAGTTTGAGAAGTTGCAATTTTTCCCGATCTCCTTGATCATGGTTTCGGGCGGAGCTTTGGTGGAGGGCAGCGAGATCCATCTCGGCGCGCTCACGTTCATCGCCGACGACTCCGCTTGGCTTCAGGAGGCTCCACTCGACGTCGACGCGCTCCCCGTCCGCGGGGCGATGCACTTTCGCGCATGCGTCCATGGTGTCCTCCTGCGGCAGCCGTCGACCCAGTATCGGTCGGCTCCCGTGGCATCTCCCCGCCCTGTTTCTCGCCGGCGCAAGCGCTCCGGTCGGTCGAGGCTTCAGAGGTGGGTGAGGCATGCAGTGGCCCGCCAGCCGGCCACCCCACAAGTCGCGGCAATCGAGCCCGACGAATCCCTCTACGGCCTGTTCGACCTGTCGACTGGCTCCGCAGAGACCGCATCCGAATGCGACAGCAGTGACCCAACTGCAGAGGTTCTGGTGATCGATGGGCCACACAGTCCTCCCAGTTTCCCCCGCGCTGACGGAGGCGCGGATGGGGGCGACCCGTCGCGTCCTCACGAGGAGTATCTCCCCGAGCCTCTCACGTCGTTGCAGCGGGAGGAGCTTCGCCGCCGGAACATGGATGCACTCCACACTCCTATCGTTGGAGAAACCCCCGAGGCCCGAGCCTTGGAGGACGCACGCTTGGCTAACTTGGCCGAGCGCACTCGACTGGAGAATCTCCAGCGAATACTCGACGGGCGAGCGCATCAACGGGCTCCAGAATCCAGTCGACGTCAACTCTTTCCGCCCCCGCAGGTATATCATACTCCGATTCAGAATTTGGCGGTTGCGGCCCGTATAGCAGAGTCGATTCAGCCCTCCCAGTCAGAGGCTGGCAGAGGCTTGTTGCAAATCAGAGCGTTGCTCCGGGCAGCGGGAGACCAGAATTCCGCTGTTTCTCAGTCGCGGAACAGGATCCACAGTCGATCCGTTGCAGCGGATACAGTCCAGTCGGCTCACAGCCCAAGATCGCCTCCGAGGCGTGAGGGACGTGGAGACCGGCGTGATCAGTACAGAAGGAATGAGCAGTATGATCACCGATTCGATCGTGATGATCGACGTCGAGTGCCAACCCCTCCCTCGAGGAGTGGATCATATGTGCCTCGACAGCAGGTTGACAGACGCCCTCATAGTGTTGGGCGGAGAATTCCAGTCGACCCCAGGGAACCAGGCTTTGATGCGAGATCCATTCTCGTTCAAGGTTTGGTCGACAGGAATAGAGCTCACCGAGAAGGCCACGACAGAGATGCGCCTACCAGTAGCAGAGTACATGTTTCAGGGCCGGAGTGTTTCAGTCGAGCCATCAGAGCCGCTGTAATTCCTCCCAACTTCAGGTTGGCGACTGGAGTTAGTAAGTTCACCGGTGAGTCCAAGCCCGATACTTGGCTCGAAAATTACCGAGTGGCTGTCCAGATTGGCGGTGGGAACGATGAGGTATCCATGAAGCACCTGCCTCTCATATTAGAAGGCTCGGCCAGAGCGTGGCCGAATCAGTTAGCACCCAGCAGCATTTACACTTGGGAGGATCTCTCCCGAGTGTTTGTCACCACATTTGAAGGAACATGCAAGCGACCTGCAGGCCTTACGGAATTGCGGTCTTCCGTGCAGAAACCGAATGAAATTCTGAGGAATTACATCCAGAGGTGGATCACATTGCATCACACAGTTGAAAATGTACCAGATCATCAAGCAGTTTGTGCCTTTAAAGAAGGCGTTAAGTACAGAGAATTGAATCTGAAGTTCGGTCGAACCGGAGAGATGTCTCTGAATCGGATGATGGAGATTGCCACCAAATACGCTAATGGTGAAGATGAGGATCGACTCCGGAGTGGCAAGCATAAAGCAGTCGCCCAGGAAACCGGAGGAAATTCCAGTCGGAAACAGAAGTGGAAAGCCGAGCCAGCCGCTCCTGGGGAGGCCCTGGCCGTAACCCAGGGAAAATTTAAGGGAAAACCCAAAGGACCTTGGAACCCCAAGAAAGTTAAAGACCAAGATGGAAATGATGTTTTGGATCTACCGTGTCACATCCACACCAAGAAAGATGAAGAGGGTAAACTCATTTACCCAAAGCATACCACTCGACAGTGTCGGCTTCTGATCCAGCAGTTTCAGGGCAAGCAGTCCAAAGATAAGGAAAAGGAGTCGGAAAAAGTTGAGGACAAGGAAGATAGTGACGATGGGTACCCCCAGGTCAATTCCACCCTGATGATTTTTGCTGATGTTGAGAGCAAAAGTCGACTGAAGGTTATTAACCGTGAGGTAAATATGGTTGCTCCGGCAACACCCAATTATCTGAAGTGGTCCCAGACTGCCATCACATTCGACCAGTCTGATCACCCTACGCACATTGCCACCCCTGGGAGGCAAGCTCTGGTGGTCGACCCAGTTGTCGAAGGCACTCGACTGACCAAAGTCCTGATGGATGGAGGCAGCGGTTTGAACATACTGTATGCAGAAACATTGAAAGGGATGGGCATTCCGATGTCCAGGCTCAACACTAGTAACATGAGTTTCCATGGAGTCATTCCTGGGAAGAAAGCCGAGTCACTCGGCCAAATTGCTCTTGATGTGGTTTTCGGTGATTCCAAGAATTACCGCAAGGAAAAGTTGACATTCGAAGTTGTGGATTTCCAAAGTGCTTATCACGCTATTTTGGGCAGGCCAGCTTATGCATGCTTCATGGCTCGACCATGTTATGTGTATCTCAAATTGAAGATGCCTGGTCCCAAAGGTGTGATCACTGTTACAGGCAATCGGAAGAAAGCATAAGAGTGTTTTCAGAAAGGCTCAAAGATTGCTGACGCTCAGATGACGGTGGTCGAGCTGCAAGAGTATCAGAAGACTGCAGATCCGAGTGAGTTGCTACGAGCTAAGAAGCCTGCTTCAGAATCAGCTTTTCAGTCGTCCGGTGAAATGAAGGCAGTTCACATTCACCCGACCGATCCAAACGCTGCTCCGACTCACATCTCAACGACGGTCGACTCCAAATAGGAAGAAGCGCTCATCCAGTTCCTCCGTGAGAACTGGGACATCTTCGCATGGAAGCCTGCTGACATGCCTGGAGTTCCCAGGGGGCTGGCTGAGCACCGTCTACGAGTCGACCCAAAATTTAAACCTGTGAAAGAACATCTTCGACGGTCCGCCGTTCAAAAGAGGAAGGCCATTGGCGAGGAGGTGGCTCGGCTCTTAGCAGCGGAGTTCATCCGAGAAATTTACCACTCCGAGTGGCTCGCCAATGTTGTCATGGTCCCCAAGAAGGACAAGTCACTTCGCATGTGCATTGATTTCAAGCATATCAATCGGGCCTGCCCGAAAGATCATTTTCCTCTCCCCCGCATCGACCAGATAGTCGACTCGACTGCGGGATGTGAGTGTTTGTCTTTCCTAGACGCCTATTCTGGGTACTATCAGATCCGTCTGTACGGGCCCGACGAGATCAAAACAGCTTTCATCACTCTATTCGGGTGCTTCTGTTATGTCATCATGCCGTTCGGCCTCAAGAATGCCGTAGCCACGTTCATAAGGATGATTCAGAAGTGTTTGCTTACTCAAATCAGTCGGAATGTGGAGGCATACATGGATGATATTGTGGTCAAGTCACGGAAGGGTTCCGACCTGCTGACTGACCTTGCTGAAACCTTTGCCAACCTCAGGAGGTATGATATCAAGCTCAATCCGTCAAAGTGCACGCTCGGAGTTCCAGGTGGGAAGTTACTCGGTTTTCTTGTTTCCGAACGGGGAATCGACGCCAATCCTGAAAAAATTGGTACTATACTCCGGATGAAACGTCCTGTGCGTGTGCATGACGTCCAGAAGCTTACAGGATGCTTGGCCGCTTTAAGTCGATTCATCTCTCGCCTCGGTGAAAAGGCATTGCCTCTTTACCGACTGATGAAGAAGTCCGACAAGTTTGAGTGGACTCCAGAAGCTGATGCAGCGTTTACAGAGCTCAAAGCTCTGCTCTCCACCCAGCCGGAGCTTGCTGCCCCAATCAGCAAGGAGCCTTTGCTGATTTACATTGCAGCCACAGGACAAGTTGTCAGTACAGTACTTACGGTCGAGCGGGAAGAAGAAGGAAAGGCCTTCAAAGTTCAGCGCCCAGTATATTATGTTTCCGAAGTTCTGACTCCTTCAAAGCAAAGGTATCCTCATTACCAGAAGCTTGTATATGGGATTTATATGACCACGAAGAAGGTTGCACATTACTTCTCTGATCATCCCATTACAGTCGTCAGCGACGCTCCACTATCAGAGATTTTGCACAACAGAGATGCAACTGGTCGAGTGGCCAAATGGGCAATTGAACTTCTTCCCCTAGATATCAAGTTTGAGGCAAAGAAAGCTATCAAGTCGCAAGCAATTGCAGATTTTGTCGCCGAGTGGATCGAACAGCAACTTCCGACTCAAGTTCACTCGGAGCACTGGACCATGTTCTTCGATGGATCTAAGATGCTGAATGGTTCCGGTGCTGGGGTAGTATTGGTTTCCCCCCGAGGAGATAAGCTCAGATATGTTCTCCAGATTCACTTCGATTCCTCCAATAACGAAGCAGAATATGAAGCACTTCTGTATGGGTTGCGCATGGCCATTTCACTCGGCGTCCGTCGCCTCATGGTCTATGGCGACTCAGATTTGGTGGTTAATCAGGTGATGAAAGAATGGGACTTCAGAAGTCCAACTATGACTGGTTATTGCAATGCAGTGAGAAAGTTAGAGAAGAAATTCGAGGGGTTAGAGCTTCATCACATCCCCCGACTGAAAAATCAAGCGGCTGATGATTTGGCAAAGATAGGCTCCAAGAGAGAAGCCATCCCCAGCAATGTGTTTTTGGAACACATCCACTCGCCATCAGTCCAAGAAGATCCTTTTACAGATGAAGCCCCGCAGCCAAAGAGTGCCACAGATCCGACTGAAATTGAAATTCCGGCAGTGGTCAACCTAATCATGGAAGTTTTGGCAATCACCCCTGACTGGACGATACCGTACATCGCGTATATCCTGAGAAAGGAACTCCCGGAGGACGAAGAAGAGGCTCGACAGATCGTCCGTCGATCCAAGGCCTTTACAGTCATAAAGGGACAGTTGTATAGAGAAAGCGCGACTGGAGTCGGTCAGAAGTGTATAACACCAGAAGAAGGTCAGATAATCCTTGATGATATCCACTCGAGGACCTGTGGTCATCATGCGTCCTCTCGGACCATTGTGGCTAAAGCATACCGAGCGGGATTTTACTGGCCAAGAGCGAATGAGATGGCAAAAGAGATAGTCGACAAGTGTGAAGGGTGCCAGTTCTACTCCAACATGTCGCACAAGCCTGCATCAGCCCTGAAGACCATTCCACTCGTCTGGCCCTTCGCTGTTTGGGGACTGGACATGGTTGGCCCATTGAGAACAGGTAGGAGCGGTTTCACACATGTGCTTGTGGCAGTCGACAAGTTTACCAAATGGATTGAAGCTAAGCCTATCAAGAATCTTGATGCTTGCACTGCTATCAGTTTTGTCAGAGAGTTAACATTCAAATATGGAGTCCCGCATAGCATCATCACCGACAATGGGTCAAACTTTGATTCAGAAAAGTTCAGAGCTTTTTGCGCCTCTCAAGGCACACGAGTCGACTACGCATCGGTCGCCCACCCCCAGTCGAATGGACAAGCAGAAAGGGCAAATGGTCTGATTCTCAAAGGACTAAAGCCTCGGCTGATGCGTGATCTCAAGCACGCAGCAGGCGCTTGGGTCGACGAGCTTTCGTCGGTTCTGTGGGGATTGAGGACTACCCCGAATCGGTCGACTGGAAGAACTCCATTATTTCTGGTTTACGGAGCGGAAGCAGTCCTGCTGAGTGATCTACTTCACAATGCACCCCGAGTCGAGCTTTATACCGAAGATGAAGCAGAACAAGCCCGGCAAGACCCAGTCGACCTCCTGGAAGAAGAAAGAGAAATGGCTATGACCCGATCGACCATTTATCAGCAAGACTTGCGTCGATTCCATGCCAGAAATGTGAAGAGTCGAGCCTTCCAAGAAGGAGATTTGGTCCTCCGAGTGGATCAACAGAAACCACACAAGCTCGCTCCTACTTGGGAAGGTTCCTTCATCGTCACTAGAGTCCTCCACAATGGAGCGTATCACCTTTACAATGTCGATCGCCAGATCGATGAGCCACGAGCTTGGAATGCAGAACTGCTCCGCCCCTTTCACACTTGAATTCTCATTCGGATGAGATGTAATAAGAAAAACTTCTGTAGTCTATTTATCAAAGACAAGTGTGTTAAAAATTTTCCTATAATTGTTGTTGCTTTTGTCTGCGTGTGAAATACCCCAGTGGGTGGCTTAGCTGCGAATCCGTTTCGCCTAAGTTTCTAAAAAAAATCCTACCGAGTGGTGAGCCAGACTCCCACTCGGAGGCTTAGCTGCAGCCCAGTGCTCGCCTAAGTGTTTAAAAATCCTACCGAGTGGCGAGCCAGACTCCCACTCGGAGGCTTAGCTGCAGCCCAGTGCTCGCCTAAGTGTTTAAAAATCCTACCGAGTGGCGAAACCTCCTCCCACTCGGAGGCTTAGCTGCAGCCCAGTGCTCGCCTAAGTGTTTAAAAATCCTACCGAGTGGAGAGCAAACCTCCCACTCGGAGGCTTAGCTGTAGGCCAGTGCTCACCTAAGTGTTTAAAAATCCTACCGAGTGGAGACCAAACCTCCCACTCGGAGGCTTAGCTGCAGCCCAGTGCTCGCCTAAGTTTTTAAAAATCCTACCGAGTGGAGAGAAAACCTCCCACTCGGAGGCTTAGCTGCAGCTCAGTGCTCGCCTAAGTGTTTAAAAATCCTACCGAGTGGAGAGCAAACCTCCCACTCAGAGGCTTAGCTGCAACCCAGTGCTCGCCTAAGTGTTTAAAAATCCTACCGAGTGGCGAGCCAGACTCCCACTCGGAGGCTTAGCTGCAGCCCAGTGCTCGCCTAAGTGTTTAAAAATCCTACCGAGTGGTGAGCCAAACCTCCCACTCGAAGGCTTAGCTGCAGCCCAGTGCTCGCCTAAGTGTTTAAAAATCCTACCGAGTGGTGAGCCAGACTCCCACTCGGAGGCTTAGCTGCAG